>NC_050524.1:32373230-32373318 GCF_002922805.2 Oryzias melastigma | reverse complement strand
TGCAGGTGGGCAAAAGGTGTCAGCCCACGTTGTAAAAGTAACCTGCTAACAGGTTATGGGCCCAGGAGCCGCAAGAATTATTCTGAGA
>NC_050524.1:32371459-32373000 GCF_002922805.2 Oryzias melastigma | reverse complement strand
TCTGAGCATGGACAGGACATGAGAACTGGACTGATCATCCCCTCCCCCTTTGCGTTACAAACAGGAAGTACCCGCTGGACCCAGAAAGCCAAAATCCCACTGACTCCTATTGAAATCTAGCTATTATTCGGTCAATCTATATTATTAAATATTAATGTAATTTTCTGTTCATGATATATTTTCTTTAATCGATAGTTATTCAAGTTATAAACTAGCCAATCAGATGTCTCAATGAGAGCATGTGGAGCCCGCTGGTCCCAATGACTGCTGGCTAACGTCGTTTGGTCCCAAAATGGCGAAATCGGAAAAATACTTTGGAAAAATGGCGACTGAATTAACTTCATTTCGTTGGAACACGAGGTAGCAGCCTTGTTTTGTCCATCTCTTTTCATGTCAATGATTAGAACGTGAAGGAACAGCCCCGTCCAGGAAGAGCCTGCACTACCAGCAGCGCTCCAAGGCTAACACACGTACACAATTTCTCCATGGAGCTAGCGGTGATCAGCAAAACGCTTTTATAGCATCCACTATGAGAAGAGAATAAAATTCAGACATTTGTGGCTCTGTTAGGACAAAAATAATACTCTTTACTCTTATTATTTATTACTCTTACTATTTGTGCAATCATCAATTCACAAAATCTTGGAAACACTGAATATTGCTCCACCGGTGCATTAAGAAGGATTTAGGTCAAGAACATTTGTTTTTGTCACAAACTAAAGCAGGGCAACGTTTTAGTGAATAATATCAAAGTATATAATAGAATCTCCGTAATGCACAATATGGTTTTAGGAGGAAATATTAGCTGTTTATTTACAAGTTGTGTTCATTTAGTGCAGGGGTCTCCAACTGGCGGACCGCGGTCCGGGTCCGGACCCCGAGACCCTCTTATCCGAACCGCCAAGCATTTTTAATTAAAAAAAAAAGTACGCTTTTTCATTCATATTTACACGGTGATCTTTGAACAGGCGCGCGTGAGGACAGCTACGTTCAGACCGGGGTCCTTCAACCGGCAAAAGCTCAAAGCGGTGTTCTAATGTTTACGTAGTTGGGACGTAAAGTTATCTGGAATGTGCGTGAACAATGGCTCTGTCTAAAATTAGAAAAGTGGACTAAAAATGGTGTCTTTTAAGATGAGTGGACCGAAGATTTCGCTTTTATTTACCAGCAGTGAGTTCTACGAGGCCGGTTTGTATTATAAGCATGGAATCTGCATGTTTTATTCAGAGCGCTGATATCAAGCGGCGCTGTGAGACAAAACACAAAACTTCTGACACAAATTACCCGACAAAATGAGTGACGTGGTCACGGAAAATATACGAACTGAAAGTACAGTGCGAGCGTACAACACAGACGGTAACAGCACAACAACGAGCTCAAGAGTGATCACTACAAGAGGAATGGATTTGGGCAAGAACTAAAGTAACTCCAAAATGATTAAAGTGTGTATGGAGGCAAAGACAGAAACAATATTAGAAGGAAAAGAGGGACAGAAGCTTCAAGAAAAGGTCTGACAGATTCTCCTGTCGTCAACAAGAACC
>NC_050524.1:32365204-32369253 GCF_002922805.2 Oryzias melastigma | reverse complement strand
TACAGACAGTAAGAGAAGACACTGGGACTGAAGTTAGCACTTTCCTTGATTTTTGATTGGTCCTTTGTGTTAGCCCTGCCACAACAAGGCTTAAAGTTTTGAAACTGAAAGATAAAAAAGAGTATAAGCTGGAAAAAAAATGAAACTGATTAAGTTTGGGGATTGAAATTCTGAGTTTGAAACCTTAAAAAAATAGAACATTTGAAGTTAAAAATAATTAAATTTATTTCAGAACAGTAAAAAAGTCAGACATTTTAATTTTTTTGGCCAAACACCAATATTTTTTCAATTTCTTTTATTTGGGTTTGAAATAATATCGGCCCCAATTTAGCTCCTTACAGTTCCAGCTCAACACCGCCATTCAAAGTGCCATCTACGTCTCTTTATGTCTGTTTTGTAGTTTACCTTTATGTTTATGTTTTTTGCACTTCTGAAAGTTATTACTTTAATGTTCATTATGTAGCATTATTTGCGACCTACTTTTAAGGGTTGTTAAACAGAAAGTTAACATTTGCACAAGAAAAGGGATTAACTATGAATGATTTTTGAGGTACATTCATGTTACCTGTTGCACTTTAAGTGACAGACAGCAGAATGTTAAAGTTTGTGAAAGAGCACACATATTGCACTATAAGGAAGCAAGTTTATGTGCAATCTTCTTTTTTTCCCTAGAATGCATGTACATGTATGTATTTTTGTACAAAAAGGAATGAGAGAAATACTTGTTGAGACAATAAGCTAAAAGAGTTCTTTGCAAATGTAACTACACTTTGTAATTAAATAAAAGAACAGAAAAGTGCAATATTGACTGAATGTTTTTGCATGTTCGGACCCCGGTCTACCAAGCTGATAGAGTTACTGGACCTCTCGCCAAATTAGTTGGAGACCCCTGCTCTAAACCCTTGGACCTCCATCTCAATCTCTGAATGGCAGGTGTCATAAATGGACAGACAGCAGGTCCCAAGTGCAGCAGGTTTATTAGTTCAGACAGGAACTAGGCTCAGCTTAAAGTCCACAAAGATAGAGCAAGGTCAAAGAATTTGGTGAGAATCTACAAGATTTTGGAGAAACTAAATATTGTTCCACTAGAGTAAATGTTAAGAGGACTTAGGTTATTTGTTTTTGTAACAAAATGACAATGTTTTAGTGAAACTGAATAATGTAAATGTATTAAATAGAATCTGTGTAATGCACAATATTATTTCAAGAGAAATTGTTGATGTTTATTTACAAGTTGTCTTGTGTTCATTTCCACAAATAAATAATATACAATAGAAAAATGAATTTTATCTTAATTTCACTTACGCATAGGCGCCGAACAATACTTAGCCATCATGGGTTGAAAAAATCCTTTAAAAGAAGAAAGAAACACAAAATGTAACAAAATTAATAAACACAGAACATAATCTAAGGCCTCACCAAGTCCTCATCTGGACCTAAATGGGGGCTGAGCTGTCTCATGATCTGTAGACCCCAAACCTCCCCCATTTTAAAAAATATTTTAAATGACCTCTTTTGAAAATCCATAATTTTTCACTTGACTGATGCTGCATTGAGATTTTGGTGAATGTTAATGAATGTTAAGGGGGTCATATTAGAAAAATACATAAACCTTTGCAAATATAATCTTGTCCTTCAGCCTCTTCAGGTCTGAACTACAGCTTAACTGGATAAAGACTCACCAGGGGTTGGAACATCTCTGCGCACCAGAGGTCCTTGAACAGCATCACCACTGTCCTTGTTGACAGCAATGAAGGCAGTGTGACCACTGCTCACTCCTGATTGGACACTGAGCTCCACCACCTTCTTCTTCACGTCTTCATCTGACTTTCCTCTGTTCTCTCTTTCCTCAACCTCCAGAGAACGAATCAGAGAGCGAGCGGCTAACCTGTGGACCGTTAACCTACAAACAGAGGAGAAGGAAAAAGGAAATGAAAATCAAACTAGATGTAATGTTTTATTCATGTCTGACGGTATAGTAAGGAAGGATGTTGTGTTAATACAGTTTTATTGTGTTTGTTAGAAATATTTTATAATTTTTATTCTTGACACTCAGAAGTTTTTCTCTTGAAAACACTTGGAGACAGTTGCAGGAGAAAGATCCACTCTTGGAACAATGAAAGGAAGAACCAAAAGGTAACAGAAAAACTCCCCCTGTTCAGTACGGCTGAGATGAAGAATTGAGATGTTTTAGATTTTCTCTTCTAGTAATCCAAACATAATCATCAATCTGAGTGAAACGGATCAGTTTTCACTCAGAACAGAAAATGACTTCAATGTTTATGTTCTAAATTTGAGTTCTGCAGAACTTTCCAGCTAATGTTAGTAAAGAATATGTATCATAGAGAATACTGACATTCTAATGAACATTGATTATAGATGGAGTTTAACCCTTGATTTACCTGCTCAATCAAACTGTTGAGCACATCCTGGAAACATATTTCTAATGATATTGTGTATTACTCAGTCAAGGCATGAAGAAATAGAAAAAAACATGTTTTCATTGCTTCACCTCGTCATCCACCTCGTCATGACATCAGATACTCGACTCCTCAGAATTCTCATCCTTCTTGACTTGAGTGCGGCCTTTGACGCTGTCAAACACCCTTCTAAATAGACTGTCTTTCTTTAGAATAAAAGATCCTCCTTTAAACTGATTTACATTCTACCACTCAGCCAAAACTTTATTAATGCATTTGAAATTTTCCAAATCCCATTACTCTGATGTTACCCAGGTGTTCCTCAGGGCTCAGTCTTAGGGCCCCAATTCTACATTATTTACTTCCTCTCAGCAAAAATTAAAAAATAAATAAATAAATAAATAAAAATCATATTAAAAATGAATGTGTTTTACCCAGTGTCCTTTGCAGGGTTCAGGTCAAACTGCATCTGGTTCTTATAGGGATGATCTGCCAGAGTGTAATTCACCGTCACACTGCAGTCAGTCTGTGAACTCTGAGAAAAGAAAATACAGTTTAAAGACCAACGCACACAAACATTAATAAACAAAACCCAAAAGCAAATTTCACCAGTACCTTTCCACGGAGTTGGGCATAAAGCAGTGACCTCTGACCCTGGAAAATGGTTGTGATTGGTGGAGAGAGGACAGTGGCAGACACTCCCTCTGGTAAATCCCATGTGACAGAGATGTCTTTGACAACAGGCTGTAGTGCAAACTTCAGTGACTGCATCACCTGATGGTTAGGAAACAGTGAACACAATACAAATGTTTATTTTGATCAATAGCGATATATTATTGAATTTTAATCATAAGTTTGTTCTATTTTACTTTTGCCTGCATCCTGTCACTTCCTGTGATGAACTGAGCGTGACCTCTGCCCTCCTGAGCCAACCCATTGATGAGAGCAGAGCTGGCTCCTTCTCCAATCCCAAAAGAGAAACACCTACAAACAACACACTGGTGTTAAACACACAACACACAAGCACAGGACACATGCTGTGAGTCTGTGTTTTAGTGGTTTCACCTGTGAGAAGCTGCATTCTTCCTAACTAGATCCAGAACTTCCTTTGTGTTCCCCACCTCTCCATCAGTGAAGACAAACAGCTGAAAGAGACAAACAGAAGTTAAACAGAGAAGTTGAGCTGAAAAACCTGTTATTGTAAAACAAGTTTACAACTTGTAATACAAGATTTAAAAAAAATAGAAGGAACAGACATTTAAAAACTTTGACAGAAACAAGGTCAGTGGCATTTCCTGATGTGTAGGAATGGCCAAATCTTTACTGAAGGATTAAATGATTAGGAAGAGCTTTAAACGTACATTATCTATTACCACATACCAGAATCAAAGAAAAAAACAAAAAATCAAAATGTTTAGTCAGCAGATACAAATCCTGTATGAGATTATGGTCTTAATTGCCACAAAATTGTTGAAATGAGAAAATGTATAAACACTTTTGCATCTTTCTGCGGAAAATCATGAACTTGTGATTTCTACATGTGGAGTTATGAATGAGAGGAAAACCTGAACATGAATTACCTGTCTAGGCTGGTTGGAGATGAAGGGCTGACTGTAAATCTGTTTGAGA
>NC_050524.1:32362116-32365104 GCF_002922805.2 Oryzias melastigma | reverse complement strand
AAGCTAAACTGAACTAAACAGAATAGGCTAAATATAACTAAACAGACTAAGCTAAATATAACTAAACAGAAGAAGCTAAACTAAGCTAAACTAAACAGAATAACCTAAACTAAGCTAAACTGAACAGTATAACCTAAACTAAGCTAAACTAAACAGAATAAGATAAATATAACTAAACAGAATAAGCCAAATATAACTAAACAGAATAACCTAAACGGAACCAAACTAAACAGAACAACCTAAACTGAACCAAACTAAACAGAACAACCTAAACGGAACCAAACTAAACAGACTAAGCTAAACGTCACTAAACTAAACAGACTAAGCTAAACATAACTAAACAGAATAACCTAAACATAACTAAACTAAACACAATAAACTAAACAAAACAGAAGAAGCTAAATATAACTAAACAGAATAAGCTAAACATAACTAAACTAGACAGAATCATCTTAACTGAACTAAACCAAACAGATTAATCTTAACTGAACTAAACCAAAGAGAATAAGCTAAACTGAACTAAACCAAACAGAAAACGCTAAACTGAACTAAACTAAACAGAATACGCTAAACTGAACTAAACTAAACAGAATACGCTAAACTGAACTAAACTAAACAGAATAAGCTTAATATAACTAAACTAAACAGAATAAGCTAAACTAAACAGAATAAACTAAACTAAACTGAAAAAGCTAAATATAACTAAACAGAATAAGCTAAATATAACTAAACAGAAGAAGCTAAACTAAGCTAAACTAAACAGAATAAGCTAAACTGAACTAAACTAAACAGAATAAGCTAAACTGAACTAAACTAAACAGAATAAGCTAAACAAAACAGAATAAGCTAAACTAAACAGAAAAGGCTAAACTAGGCTAAACTAAACAGAAAAGGATAAACATAACTAAACTAAACAGACTAAGCTAAACATAACTAAACATAATAACCTAAACATAACTAATTTAAACAGAATAAGCTAAACTAAACAGAAGAAGCTAAGCTAAACTAAACAGAATAAGCTAAACTAAACAGAATAAGCTAAACTAAACAGAATAAGCGAAATATAACTAAACAGAATAAGCTAAACTAAGCTAAACTAAACAGAATAGGCTAAACTGAACTAAACTAAACAAAACAAGCTAAACTGAACTAAACTAAACAGAATAAGCTAAACTGAACTAAACGGAATAGGCTAAATATAACTAAACAGAATAAGCCAAATATAACTAAACAGAATAACCTAAACTAAGCTAAACTAAACAGAATAACCTAAACTAAGCTAAAATAAACAGAATAACCTAAACTAAGCTAAACTGAACAGAATAACCTAAACTAAGCTAAACTAAACAGAATAAGCCAAATATAACTAAACAGAACAACCTAAACAGAACCAAACTAAACAGAACAACCTAAACAGAACCAAACTAAACAGAACAACCTAAACAGAACCAAACTAAACAGACTGCTAAACATAACTAAACAGAATAACCTAAACATAACTAAACTAAACACAATAAACTAAACAAAACAGAAGAAGCTAAATATAACTAAACAGAATAAGCTAAACTGAACTAAACTAGACAGAATCATCTTAACTGAACTAAACCAGATTAATCTTAACTGAACTAAACCAAACAGAATACGCTAAACTGAACTAAACTAAAGCTTAATATAACTAAACTAAATAAGATAAACTAAACTAAACAGAATAAGCTAAACTAAACAGAAGAAGCTAAGCTAAACTAAACAGAATAAACTAAACTAACTTGAAAAAGCTAAATATAACTAAACAGAATAAGCTAAACTAAGCTAAACTAAACAGAATAAGCCAAATATAACTAAACAGAATAAGCCAAATATAACTAAACAGAACAACCTAAACTGAACCAAACTAAACAGAACAACCTAAACAGAACCAAACTAAACAGACTGCTAAACATAACTAAACAGAATAACCTAAACATAACTAAACTAAACACAATAAACTAAACAAAACAGAAGAAGCTAAATATAACTAAACAGAATAAGCTAAACTGAACTAAACTAGACAGAATCATCTTAACTGAACTAAACCAAACAGATTAATCTTAACTGAACTAAACCAAACAGAATAAGCTAAACTGAACTAAACTAAACAATACGCTAAACTGAACTAAACTAAACAGAATAAGCTTAATATAACTAAACTAAATAAGATAAACTAAACTAAACAGAATAAGCTAAACTAAACAGAAGAAGCTAAGCTAAACTAAACAGAATAAACTAAACTAACTTGAAAAAGCTAAATATAACTAAACAGAATAAGATAAACTAGGCTAAACTAAACAGAATAAGATAAACTAGGCTAAACTAAACTAAATAAGCTAAACTAGGCTAACCTAAACAGAGTAAGCTAAATAAAACTAAACAGAGTAAGCTAAATATAACTAAACTAAATAAGCTAAACTAAACAGACTAAGCTAAACTATACTTAACAGAATAAGCTAAACTAAACCAAACTAAACAGACTAAGCTAAACTGAACTAAACTAAACAGAATAACCTAAACATAACTAAACTAAACTAAACAGAATAACCTAAACATAACTAAACAGAATAACCTTAACATAACTAAACTAAACGGAATAAGCTAAACATAACTAAACTAAACAGAATAAGCTAAACATAACTAAACTAAACAGAATAAGCTAAACATAACTAAACAGAATAAGCTAAACATAACTAAACAGAATAAGCTAAACTGAACTAAACCAGACAGAATCATCTTAACTGAACTAAACCAAACAGATTAATCTTAACTGAACTAAACCAAACAGAATAAGCTAAACTGAACTAAACTAAACAGAATAGGCTAAACTAAGCTAAACTAAACAAAATAGGCTAAACTAAGCTAAACTAAACAAGCTAAACTGAACTAAACTAAACAAAACAAGCTAAACTAAGCTAAACTAAACAGAATAGGCTAAACTGAACTAAACTAAACAAAACA
>NC_050524.1:32354044-32360675 GCF_002922805.2 Oryzias melastigma | reverse complement strand
CTAAACTTCACTAAACTAAACAGACTAAGCTAAACATAACTAAACAGAATAACCTAAACATAACTAAACTAAACACAATAAACTAAACCAAACAGAAGAAGCTAAATATAACTAAACAGAATAAGCTAAACTGAACTAAACTAGACAGAATCATCTTAACCGAACTAAACCAAACAGATTAATCTTAACTGAACTAAACCAAACAGAATAAGCTAAACTGAACTAAACCAAACAGAACAAGCTAAACTTCACTAAACTAAACAGAATACGCTAAACTGAACCAAACTAAACAGAACAACCTAAACTGAACCAAACTAAACAGAACAACCTAAACAGAACCAAACTAAACAGACTAAGCTAAACTTCACTAAACTAAACAGACTAAGCTAAACATAACTAAACAGAATAACCTAAACATAACTAAACTAAACACAATAAACTAAACAAAACAGAAGAAGCTAAATATAACTAAACAGAATAAGCTAAACTGAACTAAACTAGACAGAATCATCTTAACTGAACTAAACCAAACAGAATAAGCTAAACTGAACTAAACCAAACAGAATAAGCTAAATATAACTAAACAGACTAAGCTAAACTAGGCTAACCTAAACAGAATAAGATGAACTAGGCTAAACTAAACAGAGTAAGCTAAATAAAACTAAACAGAGTAAGCTAAATATAACTAAACTAAATAAGCTAAACTAAACAGACTAAGCTAAACTAGGCTATACTAAACAGAATAAGCTAAACATAACTAAACTAAACAGAATAAGCTAAACATAACTAAACTAAACAGAATAAGCTAAACATAACCAAACTAAACAGAATAAGCTCAACATAACCAAACTAAACAGAATAAGCTCAACATAACTAAACTAAACAGAATAAGCTAAACATAACTAAACTAAACAGAATAAGCTAAACATAACTAAACAGAATAAGCTAAACATAACATAACTAAACAGAATAAGCCAAACTGAACCAAACTAAACATAACTAAACTAAACTGAATAAGCTAAATATAACTAAACAGAATAAGCTAAACTGAACTAAACTAAACAGAATAAGCCAAACTGAACAGAAGAAGCTAAGCTAAACTAAACAGAATAAACTAAACTAAACTGAATAAGCTAAATATAACTAAACAGAATAAGCTAAACTAGGCTACACTAAACAGAATAAGCTAAACTGAACTAAACTAAACAGAATAAGCTAAACAAAACAGAATAAGCTCAACATAACTAAACAGAATAACCTAAACATAACTAAACTAAAAGGAATAAGCTAAACATAACTAAACTAAACAGAATAAGCTAAACATAACTAAACTAAACAGAATAAGCTAAACTAAACAGAAGAAGCTAAGCTAAACTAAACAGAATAAACTAAACTAAACAGACTAAGCTAAATACAACTAAACAGACTAAGCTAAACTAAGCTAAACTAAACAGAATAAGCTAAACAAAACAGAATAAGCTAAACTAGGCTAAACTAAACAGAAAAGGCTAAACATAACTAAACTAAACAGACTAAGCTAAACATAACTAAACATAATAACCTAAACATAACTAATTTAAACAGAATAAGCTAAACTAAACAGAAGAAGCTAAGCCAAACTAAACAGAATAAGCGAAATATAACTAAACAGAATAAGCTAAACTAAGCTAAACTAAACAGAATAGACTAAACTGAACTAAACTAAACAAAACAAGCTAAACTAAGCTAAACTAAACAAAACAAGCTAAACTAAGCTAAACTAAACAGAATAAGCTAAACTGAACTAAACAGAATAGGCTAAATATAACTAAACAGAATAAGCCAAATATAACTAAACAGAATAACCTAAACTAAGCTAAACTAAACAGAATAAGATAAATATAACTAAACAGAATAAGCCAAATATAACTAAACAGAATAACCTAAACTGAACCAAACTAAACAGAACAACCTAAACAGAACCAAACTAAACAGACTAAGCTAAACATAACTAAACAGAATAACCTAAACATAACTAAACACAATAAACTAAACAAAACAGAAGAAGCTAAATATAACTAAACAGAATAAGCTAAACTGAACTAAACTAGACAGAATCATCTTAACTGAACTAAACCAAACAGATTAATCTTAACTGAACTAAACCAAACAGAATACGCTAAACTGAACTAAACCAAACAGAATACGCTAAACTGAGCTAAACTAAACAGAATACGCTAAACTGAGCTAAACTAAACAGAATACGCTAAACTGAGCTAAACTAAACAGAATACGCTAAACTGAACTAAACTAAACAGAATAAGCTAAACTGAACTAAACTAAACAGAATAAGCTTAATATAACTAAACTAAATAAGATAAACTAAACTAAACAAAATAAGCTAAACTAAACAGAAGAAGCTAAGCTAAGCTAAACTAAACAGAATAAGCTAAACTGAACTAAACTAAACAGAATAAGCTAAATATAACTAAACAGATTAAGATAAACTAGGCTAACCTAAACAGAGTAAGCTAAATAAAACTAAACAGAATAAGCTAAACTAGGCTATACTTAACAGAATAAGCTAAACTGAACCAAACTAAACAGAATAAGCTAAACTGAACCAAACTAAACAGACTAAGCTAAACTGAACTAAACTAAACAGAATAACCTAAACATAACTAAACTAAACAGAATAAGCTCAACATAACTAAACTACACAGAATAAGCTCAACATAACTAAACTAAACAGAATAAGCTCAACATAACTAAACTAAACAGAATAAGCTAAACATAACTAAACTAAACAGAATAAGCTAAAAATAACTAAACTAAACAGAATAAGCTAAACATAACTAAACAGAATAAGCTAAACATAACTAAACAGAATAAGCTAAACATAACTAAACTAAACAGAATAAGCTAAACTAAACAGAATAAACTAAACTAGACAGAATAAGCTAAATATAACTAAACAGAATAAGCTAAACTAAGCTAAACTAAACAGAATAAGCTAAACTAAGCTAAACTAAACAGAATAAGCTAAACAAAACAGAATAAGCTCAACATAACTAAACAGAATAACCTAAACATAACTAAACTAAACAGAATAAGCTAAACATAACTAAACTAAACAGAATAAGCTAAACATAACTAAACTAAACAGAATAGGCTAAACATAACTAAACTAAACAGAATAAGCTAAACTAAACAGAAGAAGCTAAGCTAAACTAAACAGAATAAACTAAACTAAACTGAATAAGCTAAATATAACTAAACAGAATAAGCTAAACTAAGCTAAACTAAACAGAATAAGCTAAACTGAACTAAACTAAACAGAATAAGCTAAACTGAACTAAACTAAACTAAACAGAATAAGCTAAACAAAAATGAATAAGCTAAACTAGGCTAAACTAAACAGAAAAGGCTAAACATAACTAAACTAAACAGACTAAGCTAAACATAACTAAACATAATAACCTAAACATAACTAATTTAAACAGAATAAGCTAAACTAAACAGAAGAAGCTAAGCTAAACTAAACAGAATAAGCTAAACTAAACTAAACAGAATAAGCTAAACTAAACAGAATAAGCGAAATATAACTAAGCAGAATAAGCTAAACTGAACTAAACTAAGCAGAATAAGCTAAACTAAAGAAAATAAGCCTAACTAAGCTAAACTAAACAGAATAAGCTAAACTGAACCAAACTAAGCAGAATAAGCTAAATATAACTAAACAGAATAAGTTAAATATAACTAAACAGAATAAGCTAAATATAACTAAACAGAATAAGTTAAACTGAACTAAACTAAACAGAATAAGTTAAATATAACTAAACAGAATAAGTTAAACTGAACTAAACTAAACAGAATAAGTTAAATATAACTAAACAGAATAATCTAAACTAAGCTAAACTAAACAGAATAGGCTAAACTAAGCTAAATTAAACAGAATAAGCTAAACTAAGCTAAATTAAACAGAATAAGCTAAACTAAGCTAAATTAAACAGAATAAGCTAAACTGAACTAAATTAAACAGAATAGGCTAAACTAAGCTAAACTAAGCTAAACAGAATAAGCTAAACTGAACTAAAAACAGAATAAGCTAAACTAAACAGAATGAGCTAATCTTAACTAGACAAGACTAAAAGAAATGAGCTAAACTTCACTAAACTAAACAGAATAAACTAAACAGAATAAGCTAAACTGAACTAAACTAGACAGAATAAGCTAAACATAACTAAACAGAATAGGCTAAACTAAGCTAAACTAAACAGAATAAGCTAAACATAACATGACAGAATAAGCTAAACTGAACTAAACTAAACAGAATAAGCTAAACATAACTATACAGAATAACCTAAACTAAACTAAACAGAATAACCTAAACTAAACAGAAGGAGCTGAACTTAACTAATCGGAACAAGCTAAGCTAAATTAAACAGAATAATCTTAACAAGACAAGACTAAACAGAATAAGCTAAACTAAATTGAATAAGCTGAACTAAACTAAAGATAAACTAAACTAAGCTAAATTTTAACACTCTACAATACAGCAAACTATTACAAACAAAAACCAGGGGCATAAATGTTTGTCTCACAGATAAAAAAAGAGTTAGTCTGATTTCCTTTCTTTTATACCCACCCACAAACAAAACAAGAACAACTCAAGAAAATACATTTTTCTTTTACCATTTTTCCTCAATTTCTACAAAAACTCTACAAGTCCTTCCCCAGTCCTTCACCCAGATCCACCCAAGTCTTTATATAGTTCCTATGTACACAGTCAGCGCATCCCTTTGGCGTCCTCCTCCATTAAGGCGAAAGCAGTCTAAAGTAGATTGTAGGTCATTAACGTTCCGTCCGCAGGTGGCAAATACGTGTCTTTGTCACTGGATCTGTCCAGCAACGAATCATGTGGTCTCACCCAATAGCAGATAGACTTCCACCATCTTCCATCAACACGGTTGGTACTCTTCTCCAATGTCTCAGTAATCCTTAATAGTGTGCATTCTGCAGCTGTCAACGTTGTATGTGTGGCTCACTCCCGAATCCTCACTCAGGTCAGGCCTCTCAGCTGACTTTGGAGAGACTCTCCTCTCATTTATAATGTTTGTAATCAGTCTGGCACCTGGGTGACAGGAAGTCCCCAGGTAGCCATGTTTGTAGTCAATAAGACAGGAAGTCCCCAGGTAGCCATGTTTGTAGTCAATAAGACAGGAAGTCCCCAGGTAGCCATGCTTGTAGTCCTACGCTCCTTTTACAATGTATGTAAAAAGTCCACCGCCATTGATTCAAAAATAAACTCAGAGAAAAACAAAACATACAGAACCATTTTAACCAGGGTTATCACATGAAAAGCCATTACTGAATTCTATTTTTATGCCATCAGTAAAAAGACATTCCTGCTCAAATTTAAATGTAAGCATATACAGTGTAAACCAATGCTGCAAAATTAAACTAAACGGAAGAAACTAAACTAAACTATTTTAAACAAAACAGAATAAACGAAGGTTAACTAAACCGAACTAAATGGAATAAACTAAACTAAACAGAATAAACTAAACAGAATAAACTAAACTGGCATCCCTGCCCTTAGACCCTCCTTCTTGGTAAGGAAAAACTTCAACCAAAAAAACCCAATTCAGGAAAAAAAACAAAAAAAACAAAGAAGAAACCTATGGGAAGTCCAGACAGAGATGAGCCAGAGGCGAGGTCCACAGCCAAAGACAAAAGCAAATGAGCCACCTAGAATCAGTTATCTGTCCCGCTCACCTGGAGGAGTGGGAAATAAGAACAACACTGTACCAATCACCTCCTAAAAGTAAGTTACAGTCATCCCCATGCTTATGAAAATTAGAATTAACTATCTGCAACACATTAGCTAACGTTGATTAATTATTTAGCTAGCTTAACTATTTTACATATCAACCTGCAATGACTCCTGGATGATCTAGAGGGAAAGCAATATGAGCAGAAGACTTAACTTTGGCTTTTTCTTTCTTTTGCCTTTTTTTGTTCAGCACACCGAATAGTTTTTGCCTTTTAATTTTAGACGTAAATTACATCACTTGGGCAAGAAACATTGGCAGAGTTGTGTAATAACCCGCTGGTATGACACTCCCCGACAGCTGGCGTCTCAGTCGCCTGTAGCAAACACCGTTGACAAGCACCAAGCAAGAAATGTGACGCGCATCAAACAGAGGTGGTGGACGTGAATCGGCCTCACAAACGGAGCTTTACATGGAGCCGCCGCTCCTCATCTCGTCTTCGCTGCTCACAAGTCACTTCTGTTTTTAGCACAACCAATCAGGGAGGTCATCCTCTTACGGAGGCCATGTGTGAACAGAACCATTTCAGTCATAAACAAACACCTCGTGTGTTGTGATGTTGCCTGAGCAAACAGATTTGTTAAAGTCACAATTACATCATTTACCAATCACCCTCTGTTTTAGACTAAAAGGTTACCCGCTGTAGAAACCGCACAATGCTGACAAGAAGATTGACAGGTGTGACTTTGTCAGCCTGCTACACTTCTGCCTCCAGAATGCAAAGAAACACCAAACATGTGTTTTTAGAGGTTTTCTCAATAACTTTATCACATTTTCTTACCCTACGAAGTAATTTAGGTTTTTTTTCTAATCTAAAG
>NC_050524.1:32340831-32344194 GCF_002922805.2 Oryzias melastigma | reverse complement strand
TGTTGTAAAAGTGTCTTAACACAAAAGCAAATATTACTGAAATGAACCCAAAATATACCGAGTCAACCGTTGTATGAAGGCTATTTTTAGAACTGAAGCCATAGCAATTTTAATGCCCCTGCTGTAGAGGATGGATGAATGAATACTTTATTAGAATTTTGCAAGAGAACCCTGACCAAAGATCCAGAAAGTTGGAGATGTGGACTCACCGGATCTTTTTGAATGGTTGGTTAGTGAAAGTTGCCTTCCACTGCGCCCACTCCTTCAGCTCCCTCTGGCCATTTTCCTTCAAAACGAAAAAATCATAGATCTTCACCCTACAATTGTTGGGACATTGTAGGCAGAGAGGAATGCAAACTTGTTTTTTTTATTTTAATTGGTTTTCAGAGTTGAACAAAAACGTCAAACAAACAACAACATGGTGTGGAACACGATAAAGGAATCTAGGAAATAAGATAGAGTACAGAGCATCATTCACTTAAGTTTGTCCAGTACAGTAATAACCAGTTTCCATATTTTAAAATATGCATCTTCTTGTCGTATAAGTGTGTATCTGATCTTCTCTAAATGAAGCACGTTACAAAGTTCTTTCAACCACATTTCAAAAAGAGGACGTTTGTCAGATGTCCAGCACATCAACACTGCCTTTCTATCCAGTAGATTACAGAGAGAAATGACTTTGGTCTCATTCTGTGAACATACCCAACCAGCTTCTGTGATTCCAAATATTGCGGTAAGAGGGTTTATTGGTACTTTCCTTTTCATGGCATGTGAAAGAAAATCAAAAACAGAGTTCCAAAAAGTTGTTAATTTCTGACATTGAAAAAATAGATGTGATAAGATCCCTGGATCCTTCAAACATTTGACACATAAGTCTGATTTATCCTTATACATCTTCTTCAGCTCAGTGGGAGACAGATGGAGTCTATGCAGAACCTTAAATTGAATGAGAGCAAGTCTGGCATTTATTGAGCTGCTATGAATATGTTTATGCAAACCTAACGCTCATCCTCGGTCAACTCCAGCCCCAACTCATCCTGCCACTGAATTCTGAAAGTATCTGATGAGGGACTATATAAACCCGAGATAAATTTATAATTTTTATAGATGGCTCCTTTGGCATCTGGGTGAACTGACAAGGTAATCCAGAGCCAAGTGCTGGGGAGCAGAATCATATGGAGAAATATTAGCCTTAAGAAGATGACGTAGCTGTAAGTATCTAAAAAATGAGAATTTGGGATGTTATGTTTGCCTTTCAGTTGTTGAAAAGATGCCAAATAACCACCAACATAAAGATCTTTAACAGACAAAATTCCCGTTTCTTGCCATGTCTGAAAGGTTAGATCTTCCAAACCAGGTTTGAATGCATGGTTATTACACAGCGGAGCGTCCAGATACATTTTTGGAGCGTTTGGTATATTCAAAATCTGATTCCACATTTTCAATGAATTTTCAATAATTGGATTTTTGCTGTACAGTGTGTTTCTTATTGTAGTTGGACTGTTAAGCAGAGCAGGAAGACACGTGTGTTTACAGGACCGGTGTTCCATAAGTAGCCACAGAGGCTCTTTACCCAAGTCAGCACCTGGGGTGCATCTACGCCAAAATGAGAATATATTTAAGTGAACGACCATATAGTATAACTTGAATTGTGGGAGGCCTAACCCCCACCAGCCTTTTCCTTAGAAAGATATTTTTTGGTGATTCTAGGGATTTTTCCTGCCCAGATTAAAGATGATATAATAGAGTCTAGCTTTTCAAAATATGTTTGAGGGATGAACACTGGTGGTATGAATGTGAGAGTGGATGTGTGTGATTGAGGCCCTGCGACAGACTGGCGACCTGTCCAGGGTGTACCCCGCCTTCGCCCTTCAGTAGCCCGCGACCCCGAAAGGGAAGAAGCGGTCAAGAAGATGGATGGATGGATGGATGGATGGATGGACACTGGTATTGATTGAAATATGTACAAAAACCTGGGAAGAGTAATCATTTTAATCGCATTAATACAACAATGTTATTCTCTAATAGATTAACTTTTTTATACCAATTAAGTTTTAAAAGCTGAGACGGTTTGCGTGTAACTGTGATACCCAGACAGCCGACTTTATCTAAGGTCATTTTTAAGCTGTATTATGTGAATATTCCAAGTCCATTCTGTCGGAGAGAGGCATTAGTTCACTCTTACTTTTATAACCCGACAGCTGGCCATATTTATTTATTAACTGTAATAATGGATTGATAGACTTTTTTGGTTAAGATATAAATAGGACGACATCGTCAGCATATGTGGAAGATTTATGTTGGATACTCTCGTGGGTGATTGGGAAAATTTCTGGACTTAAACGAATATGAGCTGCCAGAGGTTCCAGAACCAAAGCAAAAATAAAAGGGGAAATAGGGTCTCCCTGACGGGTGCCTCTGTGTAACCGAAAAGTCTCCGACATATTATTATTGGTTAAAACTAGAGCTGTCAGGCGATTAAAATTCTTAATCGCGATTAATCGCATTTTGTCCAGAGTTAACTCGCGATTAATCGCAAATTTACATTTGGCCTTTTTTTAAGGAAAAAAAATGTGTGGTTCGTGGAATTTAGTAGTTCTACATTAATTATGAAAACAAGAATGACAAAATTAATAGTTTTAGTCAGAAATACTTTATTTTGTAACATTGTATTGAGATAAACTTTCTTAACAATAAAAGGCTGTAACATAAAATGCCTAACAAAAGCCCAAGTGCAAGTGAAGGGAATTTCAAGTTCAAAACTTCAATCAACGTTCAGTAAAATAAAATAAAAAATATCAAAAATAAAATTTCCATAACACTTTCATGTTCATTTTTTGTCAGGACCAAATCTTTTCCTCCTCTGCTGAACTACAGTAATAAATGAAATAGAGATTTATCATTTCCAATGAACTTTTGTTTTTTAAAACATTAAAGACTGAGAAAAGCGGGATACTCTGTGGATAGTTTGACAGTCTGTTACTGCCGCCGCGTTCTCTGGCTGCAGCTCGATGCAGCGACGTGTCCAGCGGAGCTCACGCCATGAATATGCCGGCAGACAGACCGCTATGCTGGGGCTGGATCACGCTTAAACCTCCAGAACATTTAAAACGTCCCCCGGTGAGCTTGCTGTTCGGAACGTCGGGGGTGCGCAGCTCTCGGCGCCGGACGCGAGCCGGTACCACCAGACGTGGTACTGGACGCGAACCGGAGCCGGGTTAGAGTGCAGGAGCTCACTAGGTCCTAGCGCCGGCCGGTTTTAGCTCGCAGCTCGGTGGTTGGAGAGCCGCTCGTGATCTAGTGTGAGAGCAGCCAGTGAGTTGGAGGGCGGGACGCCCGCGCGCGCGGTATGGAAAGGCACGT
>NC_050524.1:32334338-32340199 GCF_002922805.2 Oryzias melastigma | reverse complement strand
ATGAGCTGGGAGCTTATTCCATAGAACAGGGGCTTGATGGCTGACGGTTCTACCTCCAACTGTAGAACGTGTTTATGTTAGCCTGGGGGCGGAGCAGCCTCTTCCTGGAGGGGGCGGTTCTGACTCTGTGACATCAGCATGTGAGGACCTGCTTTTTTTGTGGATATGGGAGGGGCTTCTGTTGAGAGCGCTGTTTTTCTCAGAAATGCAGCATGAACGGATCAAAATACCACTTTGGGATATTTATGGTGAGGATTGAACACGATTATACATTTAAAAGCTCAAAAAGTTGTTTTTTCATGGTATGGGCCATTTAATAACCTTTCTTTGTCTTAAAATATCAACATTTGCTTGAAACCCTGCACTGTTAGAGAGTTTTTCTTGAAGAAACAGTCTGTTTTCCATCAATCATGGACATTTTTTTAGAAGTTCACTATAGGAAAAAGGCACACACAAAAAACCCCTCATTTTCACAGATACTTTGAGGGTTTTTTTATTTTATTCTGCATCTTTTGTCTTCCCAACTTTTTTTAAATTAGGAAATATCTCTTTTGAACAAATTCTGTAAAGAAATAGTTCACCAAAGCTCCAGCCAGTATGTGATGTTGCCATTCTTTCTCTCAGTGACAAGTCTGCCTAGTACAAGCTCCATTTTTTGAACCCTTTGTAAAATGTCTTCACAATGATTCTAGAAGAGATAAGGTCTTTAAATTGGCACTAAATATTCATGCTTTTTGCTCTGTGCTATCATAGAAACATCAATTCACTGAACAGCCTTATATCAAAACACAACCCTGCTTTCTGACTTGTTACAGACAACATTATAGTAGTTTTCTTTCCACTGCACATAAAATGTATTTGTTCTTGACAAATAAATTCACAGATTAAATTGAAAATGTGTTCCCCCTTTTTTGTTCTCTTGATGTTTGATGTCTCTGAAACCACAAAATGATTGTCGCCTCAGGACAATTTTAAAATATTTTCCTTCTAAAGACCCACTCCGATCATCTTTTGAGTTATTTTAAAATATTAATTTGTTGTTTTTAATTATGATTATGATGCTTTAAGAAAACATTTCAAAAATGGTGTAGTTTTCTAGGACAGAGCGGCACTAGTACATCAGAAATTAGCCTGTGAAATGTGGGTGGGACTGTTGGCACAGAGCAACCCCACCACCCCTTCCCTTCTTGGTTGCTGAGAGCTCTCTCCCAGCTAGCAAAGCCGAGTGGGCCCCATATGGTTAAAAATTGGATGGAATATGTGGGCCCCGAATGGGTTTGTCAGCAGTTTCTGGGGTGGCCCCACCTGTGTTTGCCCACATTAACTTAAGTGGGAAGTCAGTGAGCTGGTTAGCATAGTGAGACGGCCACCCAGTGGACAGCATAGCGAGCTAGCTACTCTGCTAGCCCAGGGTCCGGCGGAGCTAGCGAGTTCCGCTGCCCAAGGATTGGCAGCCTCAGTGGTGACCCTGGGCTAGCAGAGTAGTGGAGCTAGCGGAGCTCGCTAACTCGCTACGCTGTCCACCGGATGGCTGTCTCACAATGCTAGCCAGCCCACTGACTTCCCACTCGAATCAATGAGGGTAAACACTGGTGGGCCTACCACAGAAACTCCAGACAAGCCCATCTGGGGGTCACTTGGCTTTGCTTTTTGGCCTGTTTAAACGCTCTCGTGCTAGCTTATCTAGCTAACCATCTGTACAGTTTTGAAGCAGATGCCAGCTTAGATAAGGAAGACATAGGCCTGATCTAAATTCTCCCATTCTCCTTCTCCCTTAGCTCTCCCCCTTCGTTTACCCCTCCATGCTTGCTCCAAACGGAGGGTGGTGAAAAAATAGTGTCTAATATTTCAGTCGTGACTTTCGTTCAATGACGTCATCAATATAGCCGGTCCGCTAACATTAGCGCGGAGCTTTCAGCGCTTGAATAGACATAACAACAGCTGTTTTATAACTTTAAAAAGGCCACGCTACAAGTTATTACTTAGATTTAAATGTAAACATCTGTGGTTCAGAGTGCACCTTTTCTACCAAAGGGAAGAAAAGAGCTTCTTAGCACGACGTGGTTTACTCTCGCGATGCTGGACTTTGGACCCCTCTGTTTGGAGGGTGAAACTTAAAAAATAATAATCCCAGACACAACTTTGACTTCAGCTGCCACTTCAAATCAAGGGGGAGGGAGAAGGGGAGTATTCGGATTGGGCCTTAGACTTACATGAATCTATTTGTTTATACGTGGATTTTTAAGCACATTGCGTACATCACAAATAACATGTTTTAATTTGCTCCTGATTCATAATGATTGAATAAAGAAAAGCCTAATTTTCCTTATGTATTTCTACCACCTTAAAAAAATACCACAAGAACATTTTAAAACATCAAAAGCACAATTTTCATTAGAGTTGGTTTTTACTAATTTCAAAAGAAGAAGGGTTTTGAGGGATAGCTTATGTGTCAGCTCATGTTGAAGTCCAGGTTTTGGAGGACTCCAATGAAACTGATCAGAATTCTCTGGTGTCCAGCTTTGGTCAAACTTCAGCTCTTTTATCTGTCGTCTGAATTATCTACTGAGAACATATGGATTCAACTTTGCAGAACAGCCCGCTCTCTGCAACATCACCGTTTTCCCCAGTTGCATCAATCATGCTTATGTCCCATAATGCAATCAAAGGCTTAATGGCAATCACAACCCAGCGGCACAATGCTGATGCAGGACATTTTTCTTGCTGGCATAAGTGGACACGTAAATAAGTGAGTTAGGTTAATCAGTGTCTCTGGCTGGAGGGATGCATGTGCTTGTGCGTGCATCTGTCCACATCATCAGCGTAATATTGATCATGTCCTCGGTTGCAAGACCACGCTGGGCAGCCTGCTCGCTGCTTTGACAGGTGTCCTTGGTGGCCAACCAACTTTCGCACTTTTTTGTTTCTCTTTGGTCTCGTTTCATCACTGAGAGCCTCAGAGGGCTGTTAGTGTGACAGGTGCCCTAGCGGATATGGAGGGAACAAATGGAAAGGTGAAATAAATGACTGATTTCTTTGCTGCTCCCTGTGGAATATGTCACCGAACTGCAAGCCACACACATTTATAAAAAACTGATAACAGGTATAGACTGTCAGAAGTCACAAGACTGCTCTGGTTTGATACCTACCTGCTCCAGTATCCGAGGAATCCACAGAGTTAAGCATCACAGATGAGATTGGAAATCACTATTCAGAACGCAAACGCTTTTTTAATATAAGGATACACTGCAATGATGCAAAGCGGTGTTGCGTGAAATTGAAGAACTGACATACTGTGTTTTCATCACCTTTTTTTTATTTGTCACCTTTGCACAGTTCAGTAACTCTCTGAGTCTGTCACTCACCGACGCTGAGTGGCGATGGGTTATTGTAATCCTGTGGTTTTTTTCATATTTCATTGAATGAGGCAGCTGACTGAAGCGTACTTTTATCACACCTGAAGACTTGTGTCTGGCTCCAGAAGGCTGAATCCATCTGACTGAGGGAGAGAAGCCTTGCTTTGACGTGTTACAAAAATATGTCCCGGAGAATGGGTGATAAAAGGGTTTTGGGAAGTGACTGTCAGCAAAAATGAATTTCAGCACCAGAGGACGCAACACTGGCAACCATCCATTGGTTCACCGCATCCTGGCAGTTATTTGCAATGACAACGTCTCCAGTGCAGTTTTCCATGACTTTTTACAATGAAAAATTGCCGAATTCCAATTCTGAACAGTCTGCTTGTGTGCATGTTTGGGTTGTATACCAGAAAAAATAAATAAATAACAAAAAATATGAAAAGTACAAATAGATCCCAAATAAAAACACCAATCAGAAAATCCAAATGTACTCAGTGATTAGGTTTGGGCACATTTATTGTATTACATTGAGCACAACCTGCTTCTGCTAATTAAAAATACGTCTGATTTTGCAATTTTACTGTCTAATACTTTTACCCGCCTTAATTTAAAAGTTCAAAGTTGGTGCGGCCTGCGAGTTTTTAAAGAATTTTTTTTATTATGAAAAGTACTACAAAAGAGTTAGTGATCACATCTTTGTGTCTGGGTTCATGAGATCATTCAGAGACTCTCTCAGTACGATGAGCTGCAGGAGCTGTGTTAGAATGATGGCTGCTTTCAGCGGTACTTCCATCTCTCTGTGACCCAGTTTGATGACTTCCTGCCTCACTTTAGTCAGAGGAAATAAAACAATCATCATTAAATTAGAGTATATTTTATCGTCTTGATGCAAATAAGAAAATATAAAGCTCAACGACCAGCTTCTCCATTGGTTTTGGATTGCACCTGCTGATCCCATTGAAGCTAAGTCCCTGACGTTTCTTCAGATTTTTTAACTGCGGATGTTTTTGTGCTGGTCAATTCGCACTGCTGCAGGACCGACGCTCTGCCTGATGCTCAAATTACACCACAGGACTTTAGATTGTGTCATTACATGGACTTAACACTGAAACTGGACGCCCCTGCCGTGTGAATTGCGTTCAGCGTGGAATCAGAGTAAGGCTTAAGTCTGTTACTCCCAACCTTCTCCCAAAGTTTTGAACTTTGTCATATTTTATGTTAAAAAAATATGAACTTTAGTGTTATTCTTCACATGACTTTTTGAATGTCTGTTTGTATCTTAGACTTTACAGACACGATTCTTAAGGGTCATCTACTTTGCTCTAAAGTTTCATGGCAGTCTGCAGCAGCAGACCTTTGGTGCTGTCAGTGCAGTGACTTAGACACAGATGCACACAAAGATTTGACAGATTTCAACCAAAAGCATGTGATTTAAGTCTCTGCATCCTGCAGCGCTGACGTCCTGGTACCTTTACTGACAAAACGCATTTCTGTACTCATCAAATGGGGCACCTGTCTGTCAAACAGAATAGAACTCTGACTAACCTACCGGAGAAAATATCTCTTTTTGGGGGGTATTTCTGAAATACTCAAGATAAGTTGACATTCATATGTACAATGTAAACATTCATATACATAAGTCTGGCAGATTTATTGATCCTGATGATACAGTTGTGGTTTTAGGTAAGAGAAAACCTGCAGGAGGTCTTTTACTGAGAAAACTACAACTGGATAATATTACTGTCATATTAAAGTATCAACATTGTGTAAGTTTATGGAAAAGGTGTTGTTTACAATCACTGTTAAGTTTTGAAAAGAACCAAATTATTTGTAGCTTCAAACTTACATGATTGATGTAAAGCCGGACTATCCAAATCCAGTCCTCGAGGGCCGGTGTCCTACATGTGTTCAAACCAACCTGTCATTGAAGCTCCTCATTGGCCAAAATCACCTGATCCAGGTAATCAGTGGAAGATAAGGCAGAGTTTCTGGAAAACCAGCAGGAGGCCGGCCCCTGAGGACTGGCCTTGGACACCACTCATGTAAAGTAATGGTGGCTTTATGGCAAACAAGTTTAACTGTGGAGCTGCCACAATTAATTGACTAATCGACGAGTAATCGACTATTAAAATATTCAACGACTAATTTAATAGTCGATTAGCTGTAACTTTAAATTACATGGAGTCAGAGTGTAGGAAAGCTGAAAGTTATAATAGCATTCTGTTAGCTTTTTGGACTTTTTTGCCATTTATTAAAGTTTTATTAGGCTAATTTGGAGTTTAGATAATATTTTAGCTACATGCTCGCTATTTTTGACTAATTTAGTTCTTTTTTTAGGCTGTTTTGGAGTTTAGATAATTTTTCTGTTGTTTTGGCTAATTTAGGAATTTTTTCATTTTTTTCAGGCTAATTTAGACTTTAGCTAATATTTCAGTTACACGCTAGCTGTTTTGGTTAACTTAAGCTTATTTAGGCTGTTTTGGCTAATATTTCAGCTGAATC
>NC_050524.1:32315443-32334244 GCF_002922805.2 Oryzias melastigma | reverse complement strand
CACCTTCAGCTATCATCATAGCATCCTCAGCGGCCAAATTCAAGTTAAAAGCATTCACACTAGCATTATCCCAGGTAATGTTAGCTGCTCCCACGTAGCTTGTCCCTCCATGGAATGAATAAGATGCCGATGTCTCCTTTGATAGATGACAATAAGCACTAGTCCCGTGGCAGAAATGTGAATTCTCTTAAATTTCTCTGCTGGAAATCCAAGTCCGTCACCATGTTTTTGAAAGACTTATCGCGTGAGTTGGTTTGTGTTTATTTGCATAATTATGATTTAATGGGAACAGTGCAATTGCAAAATTGTGTTTTTTCACATTTCTAGAATTTCAATACATTTTTGGGCATATATGTGATGAAAATGCAGCGACTGAAACCACAATCTGGTGGTAAAAAGGCTAAAGAGGCTTCAAACACAATAGTTCAAGGTGTAGAAATGTACCTGCGAAAACAATATGATATGAAAAACAAACAAAAGGAATACGAGAAAGAAAAAATCAGAATAGTACAGCCTTGTAATCCATCATGATTCAACAGAATTAGAAAAAGGGCCACAAGCTCTGTAGAAGTTTTATAACAATCAGAAATATATTTACTGCTGCCATAACAGCTGACGGTTTAATTCATCAAAGATGCATTTTATGAATGTAATTCACAGTTGTCATACACAATTTTCTTCTAAAACCTCAATGAGTTGGGATCTAACCACAAATGTAACGTATAAGTGTAATAAGAAGATTCTATTTTTATAATATGAATCTCAGTGCTACCCAAAAATTAAATTGAAAAGCAAAAAGTACTTCCTCTTTTATTTAAATCTCTTTCCAGAATAACATTCAAACCAGATACTTCCTCTTGTTTTATTCCACGCTCTGACTTCCCTCTCCTTTTGTTCTGCTTTCTCTCAAAAGCTCCCCGTCTTTTTTTCATTCCATCTTGGCATGTCCCATCAGACCTCCTATCCCCACACAGTCAGCATTCCACACAATGAATTCACCAGCTTTCACCAAGCTTCTCCTTTCTACCGGCTAAACCCATTCTTCTGTTTTGTGCCCTACTTCCAGCAGAGTCCCTGAGGTTGGTGTTCAAACGCTTTGGATGTACTTGTGCAACATATAAATGCAATTTCATCTCTGAAGAGTATACGGTATTTTGTTTTAGGACGGAAAAAGAAACATTTTATCCGTACTCTGGTGGTGATACGGCAGAGTAAATGGAGTGGTAAAACATTGTGTTTCATTACATTTTAAGCATTTATGTCCCAGAGCAGGACACAGCCGACTGAGAGGAGAGGGGGGAGTTTGCAGCTCTAAATGAGCTCCTGAAAAAGAAGCCTATTTTTATATTGGATTGTTTTCATTAAAGCCCATTTCCAATCATTTTTGATCCAGTTTAAAAGCATTCCCAGTAGAATTGTAATTATGATTAAGCATTCAACCAACATAAAAAAAGAGCATAGTTTCTGCAAAGTGGAAGGAGTTCATTAGAATTCAACCTTTGAGTTTTGGGTGGGAGCAACCCCACCCCCTCTTCCCTTCTACTTTGCTGAGAGTTCTCTGTTCACACCAGAGGTTCTCAAAGTTTTTGTAGTGGAGGGCCAAATAAAGAACTCGACATTAGACTGGGGGCCAATTTTGGTGAAGAAAATTGATAAACAGAAAAAAGTTGTTTTTAACAACTTTAATGACTAAGTGTCATTTGTTAACAAAGCAACATTTGAAACATTGTTTTAAATGAGAAATATCATCCATTTTGGTCCACATCAGACCTGTGTGATGTCTATCTGAGCTACTTTCATCAGACATTCTTTTACAAACTCCCCGTCACTGAAGGGCTTTCTACACCGGTGTTGTGCCAAGGTACGTCCCACTTGATAGAATTTGTTTCCCCACTCTCTGACATCCTTGATTTTTTTCATAGCATTCAAATTTTGTCCCAAAAAAGCGTTAAGAAGGTGGATGATTACAATATACTTTATTCTGGAGCTTTGGGGAGTTTATTATATTTGTATAATTTTCCACATATTCTACTTAAAATGACAACAGCGTTTTGGGTTTAAAAAGGACCTTTGTTAACTTATGATAGGAGATGCGATTTATGAAAGTGACTTTATTATGGAAGCATGTAACAATTAACAGTTAAAACATAGTTGTTGCTTCTACAGCAAATTTTGGGGGCACAGATTCTGGCTGGATAAACTACGACCCGACAGAATCCGTGCGCCCTCTCGTTGTTTCACATAGGGTATGTGTGGAAAAAAAATCACTAACCATCAATTATGATTTATTGAGGACTACAAAAACTCTAACCGCTTTTAGAGCCCTTGGTACATAAAACAATGGAACCTCTGACTTCTAAGTCCCCAAAATGAAGCCTAAATTGTCAGTTCATGGGAGTAAACTCTGCTTAACTCAGACATTCCAGATATGGAGAAAAGAAGCAGGACCAGGTTGAGTCATTTTTTTTCCCCTTTTGCATTGGTCCATGCCCATCCTTTATGCCGCTCTGCAATTCCTCGATGCTAACAGCTAACCCAGGCGTCTCCACCCTTCAACATTTAAACTTCCATCGTGTCCATTTCTCATCAACTCAGTGAGAGCCACAAAAAGTCTTACAAAAATAAGACAGTCCTTTGCATTTATGGTATTTTTACTATTTTAATAAATATCTATAAATGATTGTGTTTTTGTGCATGAATTAAATTTAAATTGACAAGAAAATATCATTTTTTTATAGATATGAAATATGTTACAACTTTTGACATTACTTCCTTTCAAAATAAAAGACATAGGATCATCTCAATGCTGTTTAATGTCAGCAGTAAAAAAAAAAAAAAGACTTTACACAGTTTATTTTATAGTAATTGTTGGAAATTTATACATTTAGCTAAGTAGAATTAATTCATAATTAATTAGTGACCCTTAGTGTGTTTTTTTGGACCAAATGGCACAATTAAAACCCTTGAAATGGTCTGGTTTCTACTCCAACATGTATGAATCCTGATCGTGCCTATTGACCTTGAGTTTGGTGGTACGGTCTGTTCAAATGTTTTAGTACGACTATGAAGCTGTAACGCTTCACGAATTGTGGGAGCATTGTGGGCACCGTAGTCAGAATTCTGGTGGAGTGATACGTACGATTCTTCAAATGTTTGTCAATGACTTGAATAAAGTTTGACCGTTTTGTTTTGATTATTGTGCCTCATAGTCAGTAGAATAGACTCCTGTTTGAAATGAAAAACATTTCAATTTTCTTCAACCACAGAGACACAATGGAGGGGTCAAAGAGCCCCATGTGGCTCTGGAGCATCAGTTTACAGACCCCTGGACTAACCGCTTTAGCTAGCATCTCCAGTAGGGCAACATTTACATCATAAGTCTTTGTTGGTGTTTTAGACATAATATGAAAAGCAGTGCAAGTGACATTTAGACAACAATAAAAACATTTTCCATATTATGTGTTTTGTGAGAACACTGTCCTCCAACTCGTAACAAGCTTAAATATGTTATTTCTTTTAACATAGGAGTTGCTCACTCTAACCATGAGCCTCTCTGGTCAGTTGCGGTACTACAACGTTTTGCTACTTCCTGGTTGGCTTCACCCTCCGCCTGTTAGCTACCACTTGATTTACACGCTCTCCTACTAGCTTACAGCACCTCACACTCCCCAACAAATAAACAAAACACGAGTTATCAATATGTCCAGGTTAAAGCCTGATGCCAGCTCAGACGAGGAACACAAAGACGTACATGGATCTATTTGTCTTCAAGTGGGTGTATTGGAATGGAGCGGAGCAGGGAGCTTGTATTTTCTATGTCACAAGTACAATGTTTTTCAAACAGACTGTTTTGTCCGCTCCTGATTCACAACAATTTGAGTAAAGAAAGAAATACTCAGAAATGCAATTTGAAGCTGAATTTTATTTATATATGTCCTTCAGCATCAGAAAAATGAAGACCAAAAACACAGTTTTCATTGAAGTGGGTCTTTTACTTACCTGTGACATAATATTAAAATTCAAAGTGGTTTTGTTCTCTTGTTGTCAACACTTACATGCTATATTTTCAAATGTGTTTGTGCACTCCTCTCTAATATTCATTCATTCAAACCTGTCACATCTTGCATCCAGGTTTCCCAAACGAAGAGGTTGGCTGAATGTCTTGTAATCTTTTGCTTCCCTCACTTAGGTGCCAAAAAAACACTTTTAGCAGGCAATGTGTGTTTTTCTGGTTCACTTTAAAAGATAATGAACATTTGCCTTCTGACCTTTCAATTAAGAGACAAATAAACAATAATAAATGAGATGATTCTATTACGTTTTCTTTTATGCTCAAAAGAATTTAAAATGAAAGCATCATGGGAAATATCTCATGAGCTTGGCCTTTGTGATCTTTAATAGTAATAAAATACTAATGTTTTATTAGAAAAAAATCAGATAAATAGAGAAACAGACAAATGAAGCCGATTTCCGTCCAGTCACTTGGGTTATGTGCGGTGAAAGGGCAGCTCTTGATGGGTGGAGGGGATGCTTGTCAGTGCAGTTGGAGGTGGAAACTGGTTGCGTGGACTCAGAAAAAGCACTGTTTTCATTGACTGTCTGTGTGTGTGAGATGCGATGTGACAGCTGAGCAGAGCCATGAGGGCAGTGGTGGATTCACAAATGTTAGCCCCGGGGACCAGTGGGTTTGGGGGAAAGGTGGTGGGAAAGGGTGAGCGGGTGATGGCGTGCACTGGAGAGGAGGAGAGCTGAGAGGTTATCAAGAACTACAGCGAGGATAAGCACAAATTATCATTGGTATTCACTCGCTACTCTTATTCAAGGGTTTTCAAAATACATCGTTTTGTCTATTTACTCAATAAATGCTGAATTTTTTTACAATTCTAAAATATTAACTGGTTGTTTTTTAATGTCACTGTACTACGTTGAAATGATTGGTCTCAGGCTGAAACTTTAAAAGAGATATTTAAGATAAAACAATAATTAAATATGACAAAAATTTGAAACATTTGTATCTTTTCCATGTCTTTAAAAACTCACTACAATGAAAATTGTGTTTTTAGTATTAACATGTTCTTGTGAGCTCAAAATTTCATTTTTTATTTGAAATTGTTTTGCAGAAAATACTCTTCTGATGCATCCTAGATCTACGTGATGTACGTCTAGATGTACGTCTTTGTTTTCCTTGTCTGAGCTGGATCAAAGCTGTACCGCTGGATAGCTCCAATATTGCTCGCCGTTTTTGTTTCACTGTTATGTAATGTTGGGGTTGTGAGGGGCTGTAAGCTAGTGGGAGAGCGTGAAAAGGCTAGGGTTGCTCCAGACCAAGGGCCCCACCCACAAGTCAGAGGCAAATTTACAATCAACTACTTTATTTTTTTGGTTGAATATAAAAAACTTAACTCTTTTGGCTACATTTTGTTCTTTAAAAAGATGACTGGAGTGGGTCTTTAAATATTTTTAAACTTGAACCTCGGGGTCGGCGTATCAATCAGATATCAATCAGAAGAATAGAAACATGATGAGATTGATACTGTCGATACTTTTGTAACAGTTTTTCTGTAATACATACATTTAAGAGCTTGAATTTACTAATGGAGTTCATGCAAGCTCGGTGTCTGTCTGCAGTGTTGCCAGATTGGGCCAAAAACAGCCCAATTTCAGTCCATTTTGAATGGGGAAACTGCCCAATCTGGCAACACTGGCATTGATATCAGCGATACTAGCCCTGTAATTACTTGGTATCGGGTCAATGCCCAAATTCTCAGTATCATCCACAACTGCCTGAAGCACCCATTTGAAAAATTTTGTTTAGAGACATCATTTCCTGAAACTCAGATTGTTAATGGTTGATGTATATCACTACAAGTACAAAAAATAAAAAATTTAACACCCCCCCCCAAAAAAACCCTTGTTGTGGTCCGAAGTTATTTCAGGTTGATAACATTTTGTGGAACAAAGGACTCATTTATTCTCAAAATCATTCAATTATGTTCCTTTTCATCAGTCATTTTCTTTAGGTAAAACTGCTGTGGCGTGATGCTGTGAGGCTTTTCAGATACAGGGAAGACTGAACAATGCATTGGATAATAAAGGTTTTATTGGAGTGGAACTGGTTTGTTTTGTTCTTTTCCCCTCTTTGTCCTCAGTAGTCTTATACTGCTGGATTTTGTTATTTTAGTTTTAGGCTGGACCTTGGTAGTCTTAGTTTGTGGGCTTTGTTTATTTGTTCTCTTTAGGTAGATTTTGCATAGGCAGACCTTAGCAGGGAGCTGCTGACTCAGACGGTCAACATGGCGGGGTCAGCAGTCTCCATGACTTTAGTTGTTTTTGGCCAAGGTTCCAATTCCCTTTGGTTTGTCTTTTTGTTTGAACCAGTGACTAATTATTTCCTTTTTGTTCTTTCATTTCAGGACAAAGGATTTCCTTTATTTATTAAACTGTGTACCTTTTATTCTAATTGGTGTTCAGTTTTTGTTATTGTCTCCTTTTGTATTTTCCCTCCTACAGTAGACCCATAGGGGACGTAACACCACTCCTAAGTATAAGTCACAGCTCTTTGCAAAAAAACGCAACGTTTATTCAGAAAAACACAATGATACTCAGGCCTTCAGTTCTGACTGAGGTTTAAAAAAAAGTAAGATTCTAGGGTTTTCAAACAGGCATTAAAGTGAGTATTAATACCAGATTGCAGGTGACATTAGGCCTTAATCGATCAATCTGTCTCTGTGCCACATTCCCATTTCAGCTCACCTTCTCGCTCAGAAACACGGATTCATCTCATGCTTTCCCAGATCAATCAAGCCCTGCAAAGGCAAAGCTAATCAGAGAGGCTAAGACGCTGAGAGGAGCGGCGCCTGTATCAGCAGCGCTCATGTGGTTCTACTGTGGGTGTCTCTTCCACAACAAATCCAAAATAACATCTAGCATTTAAACAGCTGAACGGTTCCTAACTCAGCCAATTGAGCCCATTAATTAAAGGGGCATGTCCCGTTGAAGCTCAAATAAATTCTCTCATGTAGCATAGCGGACATCTGAAAGACTGATCTTTCCCCTGCTGATGGTAAAACCACATCATTTAGGCTACAGATTTAATCATAATTAGTTGAGGATGTTTTACGCCAGGTGGAGAGAAATGATAATCAGTAAACCACAGCCCTCCTCCTCCTCCTCGCACTCAAACTGTTAGCTCCCCCACACAGTCTTCAGCTTAGAAAGTCACACTCCTACACATACAAACCCCTGCTGATACCACACTGGAGCTCTTGTCTTGCCTCTTCTTCACATTCTTCCTGACTTGTTAAAGTGGAACTAAAGCCACAAACTTTTCTTGATTATTTTTCCGATTTGTAAGCCTGTTCTTGTGATGAGGGAGGACATATATAAAGAAAATTATGCTTAAAATTGTATTTCAGAGTATGTCTTTATTCAAACCATTGTGAATCAGGAGCAATTGAAAAAATCAACTACTTTTTTCATCTTGAAAATGCATTTTGCAATTTAGAAAATTTAACATGAAAAATAATACATTCTTTGATTTAAAAAAGGAAAATTTGAAATCAAAGTGAAATCAATCACATTTTAAACTGTTTAACAATTCAAAGAAAAATGCATTTAGCAATTGATAATCCAACTTTGAATTGGGTCATGCATTTTGAAATTTCATCAAATGCAACTGAATTATGGTACCTAAAACCTGTGAATAAATAAAATAAATTATTTTTGCTTTTTCTAATTTTATTTTATTATTTTTTATATTGAATTGTAATTTTTCATATTGAAGTCTAAATTGTAAAATGCATTTTCCAGTTGTAAATTGAATTGTCAGTTGAGGATTGAATATTATTTTGAAATTTGGGTAAAAAAAAAAAATTAAACTTCCATATGTTTGCATTTCTAGATCAAAAAAGAGAATAATCATGACTTGGCTTGAATATCACTTTCAGCATTACATCATAGAGTTTTTTGCTCCGTCCTTGTCTGTTTCTCTGTTCATGCCACCCCCAACCAGCCAAGGCAGATGGTCACCCTCCCTGAGTCTGGTTCTCTTGTGGATCTCTTCCTGTTAGAAGGGATATTCTCTTTTCTGTGTTTCCTTCTACATGCTTTGGATTGGAGACCTAATTTTATCAGTAATACTTATAAAAAAATAAAATAAACAATTTATTATAAATCAGAACTGCATCAGCTCTTTTCTTTATCTGAGTTGGTGTCTTCCTCCAAAATAAGAAAAATGTATAATGTTAATTCTGTCCAAAGTGTGAGTAATATCTTGCAAAAAATCTTTTAAGCAGGTTTTTGACATCTTAGAGAGCCAACAGGTCAGTCACCTCCTGAACCTTTTGATCATTTTAGAGCAGAAGCTGAGCAGACTGATGCAATTAAAGCTTCTTGATAGTAGATGTCTGTCAAATAAGATTAGAAATGACCTGGAGCAGTAAGATCTCACTTGAATGATTGTTTCTGTTTGCTTCGTCTTCATTCATCTGAAATGCTGCAAATAAGTGTTGTTTATGTGGAGCTTTAAAATATATTTTTAAAACGTTGTTCCACACTTAATCCCCAGTTTATTTGTGCGTTTGTGTGTAAGCATTTGTTCATTTCCATGTGGGGGCTGAAAACAAAAGGAACATGCAAAGTCTAATTATCTCAGGCAGGATTAAGCTCCTTCAGTTGTTTTAAGTAGAAACGGAATGTGTTTAACCATGCATAATTGCTATGCATAATTATTTGTTAATCAGATGTGTTGTTACTTTGACAAAACTGGGAAACTTTCTGAATTTAAACTGGAATGTCCATGAAGCTCTGGGGAAGATGGGTGGGAAAAGAGAGACGAGAGGTATTTCTGAATGCATTTTTTGTTTCTTAAAGGAAGGATGGTTAGTAAGTGAAATGAACTGAAAGCATCTGTCAACCTATTAGTACTTGTACTGGACTACTTATTTATAGACAAAAAGTATCCTATAAATTACACAAATATAGATGGTGACAGTTACATTTTTTTTCGCTTTTTCTAAATTTGACCATAAATATTTACAACAATGATCATTTTGTCAAATTGTTACATTAAACTGCTTCATGGTCAATAGTGGCATAATTTAATCAGCCCATAATATGTACATCACAATTTGGAAGTGCCTTCTCTGTTGTTCTAAGCTGGGTAAAAGCAGTGAAGGACAAGACTCCCTGATGCTGCTCTTCCGTTTGGCAAAAATGGAAGGAAAACCTTCCCAAAATGCAGCCAAGCTGCGGGTGGTGAACTTCTGCTAAGGCTACCTTCCAAAGCACAGAAAGCACCATGCTGAAATCAGCTGATCCCAGAAAAGAAAAAAAGTTTAGCATCAGAAATACAAAAAGAAAAAAAAACTAAAAGTATTAGAGGAGCTTTGGTTGGAGGACTGATCAAAGGGAGTGAAAAGTTTGTGCTGCTAAAAGCAAAAATGTGTTTCTTGCTAAATTGATGGTTAATGTTCAATTGAAACTTTTTTTTAAATTGGTCAGAAGCAATACTTAAAAATTATATAGCTTTTGTATATACATACTGTATTTACATCAATATTTTTAGTAATTTTGTTAAAAATTTGGTTTCAGCATTTGACCCATTGCCCCCAATAAACTGTCAAACTCCAAATCTAACCCTTATGTCCAGTTCACACTGCACACGTAAGTGCAATGGAGCGGAATGGAGGCCGCTTCCATTCAGCGGCCTTGTTAACATATAGTGCAGTTCCCACCAGACGTGACTGACTTGCGCGGTGCAGGAATTGTTTAGCCATCTGGTCCATTTGTTGCGCGAGCAATCCGCGTGTATCCTGGTAGGAAGCTACGCCAAGACAGACGAGAAAATCAGATACATTTCAAAATGTAACCAATTTTTCACAAAAAAAATCCTGCGATTGACAAATACGATCATATTTTTATATTTAAACAAACTGTAGAGATAAAAACACAATATTCCTCCCTTACTACTGGGGATTAGGGACCACAGGTCTCCGCGAATACGCAGAATACAGATAACCTTTAGTGTTCGCCTCATCCCCCAACTCCCATGGCCGAAGAATGTCCGTTACTATCTATACTCATCAAAAACACATCTCATCATGCTTTGTAAACAAGGAACATTGAAGTATTGCTCAACATAAAGAGGGCATCTATCCAGAACTTGCCAGTTTCATTCACAATAAACACCTGCCCTGAATGATAATCATGCTCAGCAATTATACATATATTTATATATATTGTTTATTTTATATATGTATATAAATATATATATATATATATATATATATATATATATATATATATATATTTCCGAGCTGCTTTTTAGTCAGCCGATGCCATTTCTCCATGCAGGCTCACTATTTGTGCTCGTGTGTGCGTAGCAGACAGGCTGGTGTGCTCTTCAAATCTGCTCCCCTCCCAGAAAAGTCCCGCAGAAGTTTTGGAAGCAAAAGTTTCATACAAGCACCTCAAGTTTTCTGAGTTTTTATGACGAACCGGAGGAGTCATGCGACTGAAACATAATCTGGAAATATATAAAACAGCAAATAAAGAAACAGGAATAAATAAACACGAATAAGACGGGGAACACTGTAAACAGACAAACATCACACAAGAAACAAAAAAACACAAAGACACTGAAGCACACATAAACATACATAGATCAGTTCAATGGGTCGACTACGGAGAGGGGGGGGGGTGATTTTGATGTCTAAAGAGAGCAGTTGGCGACAAGTCAAGATAGACAATGTCAAATTCTTTGTAAGCTCTAAATAACCACAGCTGAGCAAAAGTGCTCATTGACCATCGTATAAAAAAATACGCATTTGGTCTGAACTGGAGGTGAGGCGGATTCCGCGCGCACTAAGCTTCGCAGCACTTCCACGTGCGTTGTGAACCTGGCGATAGTGCACAAACCCTCCCTACTCTCAGTGTGAACACCTGTTCTATTGTATTTTACTCTAATCATAAACTTACCTATAAAAAAACAAAAATGTTTCAAAGCTTCTGAACATTTAAGCTGTTAGAAAAGTACTTTGTAAATATCAGCCTAAATCTTTTTTCCTGCTTGTGCCATTCTTTTGCTATAGAAGGTATTCTAACTCATTTTACATTGTTCATAGCAAGTGTAAATAAGTATTGGCCCAAATTTGCCATTGAAAAACATCAAAACCATTAGTTGTTTTTAAGATGTCTAAAAAGATGTCTGCCCCTCTTTACTCGTGCACTTTGTGTTTGATGTACAACATCATTTACTGAGCCATTACACAGCCTGACGACTTCAATGAGCTCCTACTATAAAAAAATAAATAGAGCATCCTTAATTTGGTTCAAGAGCGGTTCATGAGCAGTTGAATCTAATTTCTTGCAGTGACCCACAAACAAGGCGGAACTTATATATATAAATATATATATATATATATATATGTTAACATACTCATTAGTTATTTAATGACAGATGCATCTCCAGTAACTGTTATGATTGTGTCTAACCACACAGACAACTAACAAAAACATTAGTATCAAATAAAACTTTTATTGTCAAAGTGAAAGTAATTGGTTGATTTAAAGATCTACTCCAATAAAAATCATATTTTTGGTGTCTTTCATTAGTTCTTGTCACATTTTTTAATGATAGAGAACATAGAAAAAGAAAGTTTAGCTCAAAATTACATTTCTGAATTATTCTTTATTCAAATGGTTGTAAATCAAGAGCAGAGCTTTCAGCAATGGCGAGTGGAAGAGGGGGCGGTGTTGCCAAAAACCTTTTACCATCATTTTGTTCAGTTATATTAAAAGTTAAAAATCTAAACAAAAATATAAATGTTGGATTGTTGTTTTGATGCAAGATTCTGAGCTAGTTTAACTCTAATTACATTTCTGTAGAAATCTTTGCTACTTGTTGGGATGTAGACATTTTTGGTTACTGGTTGTCAGTAAATGAAAAGGCCACACTGTGGCATAATGATTAGCTATACCACTATGAAACAACAATATATTTCTTAATATATATTTACAGTATATTCCACATATGGAAGCAATATTTATTAGTATATTATAATATATTGAAATACTCCAACTATTACCGGTTTCTTATATTGAAATGTACCGATCCATATATTGTAAAATATTGCTCTACATGCTGAAATATGCTATATAATTCATTGTGATTTATACTGCAATATATTATGCTATATGATATATACATATATATATCATATAGCTATATAGCTATATATATATATATATATATAATAAAGTATGTTGACTATCCATATATTGCAATTTACGGAAGTGAGCGGGTTCGACTCCCGCCTTGCCCACCCACATGGCGAAGTGTCCTTGGGCAAGACACTGAACCCGAATTGCCTCTGGTGGGAGGTTGGCGCCAGTGTTTGGCAGCGGAGCCTCCACCAGTGTGTGAATGTGTGTGTGAATGGGTGAATTGGTGAATGGGTCTGTGACTGTGAAGCGCTTTGGGCCCTCGAATGAGGGTAGAAAGCGTTATACAAGTATACGCCATTTACCATTTTAGTATGGTATATTGCAATATATCTTTGTTTTGTAAGGGTTTCACCTTACAAAACAAAGTAACCTTAACCTGGTTCACTTTGGTCCTGTGACAAACTGGTGACCCTGATTTAGTTGTACTCCGCCTTTAACAGTAGCTGGATTAGAACCAACAAACCTGTGACCCCACAGGGTATTAAGGTTCTGAAGATGAATGGATCGAAGTAAAATGAAGTAAAATATCTAAAGATGAGATGTTTATAGGTAGATGTGTAGTAGACCTCTATATGCAGTTATCTTTCAGAACACTTTCTCTAATAGAGAAACACCATAGAAATGTGCAGTGAAGGTCTACAGTAGATGTATATTGAGTATTAAATAGATCCTGTGCCTTCTGGTGTTAGGTTATATATTTTATTAGACCACAACAAAAAACATTTGTCATTTGAAAAAAAACAAAAACATTTTTCTTAGCAACCAGGAATTTTGGTCCAGATGCTCCGAGTCCAACTGTAACAACAAAATCACATATCAGGTAAGCAACACCAATCATCAAGGCCTGGTAGCTTGTTATACTTACTATTTGAGGACTGGTTCAACATCCGGGTCACATTCAACCCCCTTTCAGCTCCGATAAGGATCAACCTTTTCCTTATTTTTGGATCAACAGTGGAATCGAACCCTTCAAAGACTTCAACCAATGAAGTCACCCACTATAACAGAAATCTTTATGGAATCCAGAAAGCACTTTTGCTGATTTTTTTGTTTCTTTGTCCTTTAACACTTTAGTTTTTGCTATTTTACCTTCATTGCATGATGGGGAAAAAAAGGTAAATATCTCGGATTGTTTAAATTGTTAAAATTTGCTGTTTACACTCTTCTCAACAATTTACGAAATAAGAAAACAAGGAAAAACGTATGAAAAATACATGAGCAGAGCAAAAAAATAAACATTTTGATGAAAATCTATATATGCTGTGCTACAGTGCTATTTATGTGTTGATCTGCTCGTCTCTAGTGCTTATTTGCACCTCTATATAACTTCAAAGACACAACTGTCATGTGCAGCTGTGCCCTCATGCATTAAAAAAAGCCTTATACAGCTGTGAGATTCTTCCAGTTACCCTGTGGAGCATTTTTCAGATTGGGCCTGTATTTATTTGAGGGTGCTTTATCATCCTGCAAAATAGTGGAAACTGATAGGTATCTTTGCATCAGTGCCCATCACACTGCCGGTTGGGGACAGGGTCAAGTTAGGGCGGGCGTCCCTAAAGATTGTTTTTAAATTGTGAGGAAGTTTTGTAGCCACAATGATAACGGCAACTTGAACAAATACTGACAGGCAGGTGTAGCAGTGGGGCACTAATACCATTTGCAAGACGCTAATGCACAAGTATCTGTTTGGGTTCACTTGCCAGCATTAGCATTCATATTTCATTAGGAGTTGTTTCAATGTTTCCTGTTACTTCCTGACCAGGATTTCTGCAATCCTTTGTACTTTTTAGCCAGATGGACATCTTATTTCAAGGGATCTCCATCCTTTGAATATGTTTTCTATTAAGATTTTTTATCCCACTCCCTTGCTGCACAATGAGCACTCCAGGTTGTAGATGCCAATCAACTAGCTGTTTCAGTAGATTTAATGTCTTTTCATTCCTCTTCTGGAATGTAAAGGAGTGTAGTCTGCTGATGTTCTTAAATTTGTACATTAAATTAAGTGTACAAATCTGTCTCTTGCATTTTGTTCTTCCATCACCCTGATCTCTGACATTTTAGAAGGTCTGAGCCAAACTCCCCTCAGGTCTTCCTGTAAATGAAAGGAGGCCGCTGGTACATTAGAGTAAGCCATGCATATAAAAACAGGAGAGAACATCTGAATGAATATATATCTACAATGGGCTTTTAACTCATTCATCTGTGCAACAAAAACCAGAAAGCCTTATTCTATAAACGCTGATGGGAATTAGTGATGCGTTTTACCAAGAAACATGACTAATTCATGGTATTTTAAGTATTACTGTGCAACAAGTGAAGTGTGGGTCTATTGCTTCTTCTAACAGATAATTTTTCATAGCCCTCGACATGACCTGGCTAATTTCATTAAATTATGAGGCGTCCATGGTCTTGCACTTGATTGTATTTTGCCATCATTTACATGCTGATTGTTTCAGGAAATGAGACAATAAATCTGAACAGTTTTTACTCTTTAATGCCTGCAGAATCATTTAAAGCCTTAGTCACGACTTCCCTTATGAGTGGAAATGGGTTGTCTGCAGGCGAAAAATGGGAAAACTGGTGCGGGGCCCCTGCAGAATATTAAGGTTGCAGACTGCTTGTGAACCCTGGAGAGCAAAAATGTTCCTGCTCATTTTTTTCTACAGGCATGCTTTAAGTGACTAGTCATAGAAAAAAGGGAAAGATTTTAGATTCCAGGTGGGACGCCCATGCTCCTGTTCTTGGCCGTGGACCTCGCCTCTGGCTCGTCTTGGCTGTGGACCTCACCCCCATCTGTCCCCCAGTCCTATCTGGCTGAACTCTATTCAAATAGTTGTAGAGTTAGATAAGCTAATTCTTCTTTAATAGTCCTGATAGATCGCCTGTCCGTCCTGGGAGAGGATCTCTCCTTCATGTGGATTTTTTCCTTTTCTTCCTGGAATCAGGTTTTTTGAGAGTTTTTCCCTCACCGAGAAGGAGGGTCTTGAGGCAAGGATAACACGTTTAATTTAGTCTGTTTTGTTAACTTTAGCAATTTCCTTCTGTTTATATTTTATGACCGACCTTCTGCTTCTGTACAATTACCGGTATGAAGCCCAATGAGACAAATGTTTTGTGATATTTGGCTATATAAATAAAATTGAACTGAATTGAAGACACTGAACCTGACATTGCTCCTGGTGGTTTTATGGTTGGCGCCTGTGTTCAGCAGGGGAGTGTGAATGTGTGTGAGCATGCATGCGTGAATGGGACTGTAACTTTGAAGCACTTTGGGTCTTCTAATAAAGTGCGATAATAAAGTGCTACATAAGTATACACCATCTCCAAACCCAGTACTCATATATGTCAACCCCCATATGTGACTCTGGCTTTAGATTGAATACTAACTTATCTGCAGTTCTTTTGTCACTCCTCTTAGTTGACTTATAAGTAGCAGCAAAAGTTGCTTCATTATAAGGGATTACAGGTTCCCTCTGAACTCTTCTTTCAGTTGATCCCGACTCAAGACAAAAGCAAACAGAATCCTTAAAACACTCAATGCAGCGTGGCACAAAGCAAATCCTGCTGACGTAGATGTTTACTTTAATGTTAGAGTCCACAAGCCTTTTGTCTCATTAAACGATGAACCGGAAGGCTGACTAGGCATTAAAACAAAACACGTGGTCCAGCCATGGCTTGTCAAAAACGGCAACTAATAAGCCTCAAAATGTATTCCAATGATTTTATCAAAAGCGTGTTCATGCATGAGCCATAATCTATGCAGTGACTCTATATTTAGCTGCCCCTCCTCTTGCTGAAGTATAAGTGGTGGTCACATCTCCCCTGTTACTGTATTGGAGTTGCATATTTTCTGTGTGCTTTAAAGCAAAGTGCTTTTACAACATAAATGTAGCTGAATCTTATTTAATGCTTTTGCTGCATTCACTTAACCTGGTATGATTAACATACACCAGTGCATCTGTAAATGAAACACTTCAGAGAAAATGTTTCATTAAGAGACACGACCCTTTTTCTTGTTTAAATAATGCACCAAACATGTATAGGGGAAATAAGTGATTCACGTGGGCAGCAGCATGCACTTTGTGTTGATTATATGTGTGATAATAATCATGATGTGCTTGGAAAACTTTCACCATTTCACTTCCACAATAATTAGTGGATCAGTCACTGTAAAACGAAAAAAAATAAAATAAAGCAAACAATAGATGGCTAATTATGTGTTGAGACATGCTTTAAGAGCAAGTTGCTATTTAAACAACCAAGAACTGTGAGCAAAGTTTCCTCACCTGCAGAGACCCTTAAAGCTAATTTGGGTGAAATCCTTTGAGTGAGACATTAACTCAGCGCCAACAATATGAAAAACTCAATTAACATTTAGCCAAGGGATGCAATACAACAATATAAACAAGTGCCCCTCTGGGCCCAGTAAAAATAAGCTCTCATTAGACAGATGGAAATTGTGAAAATAAGATAATAAGAAGGCCTCCCATGATGCAAGGCTGTGGAGGGTGAAAGAGTTCTAGATGTTACCAAAGATACAAAAACATGCACCACCTAGATTATGGCTTTTTAGTGCAAAACAGTCATTTGGGGTTTTGTTTTACTTTACCGTTTGTTGTAGTTGAGTTTGAAAATTTGATTATCAAGGTAAAATTGTTTTATTGTATCTTAGCGTCCAAACAGATATGAGCTTTTTTTGTTTTGTTGTTTTTGTCAACATTGACTGTATACAGGGAACTGGAAAGAGTGATTGTGATGTCACCCATAGAAAATGGCTTACCTCCAGCTCCAATGACACAAAGTCAAGTCAGTTGCTGTTTTTCATGATATGGACGCCGCCATATTCAAGCCAGACATTAGGCCAAGCAGTGATCAGTTCAGCAATCAATCACTAATAAATCAATAAATACCATAGGTTTATTGAAGAAATAAACAGTTAATACTCAACCATTCTTGCTCTGATACTTTCCTCTTAAAATCTTATTTCTAATTCTATTTTCTAAAAATATTTTTCTTTATTGCAAGAAAAGTTATTCAAGTTATAAATTGACCATTTGGTCCCACGTCAAACATTTGATTGGCAGATTCTCCAGAGCTGCTTTCAGTGGAAGTGGTGTGGACTTTGAACAAGCTCACTCCTCTAAAAACTTGACTCAGACCGACTCGGACCAATCAATGTCGGCAAGTTACAAAATGATGGCGTACATATCAGGACGCTGGACGTGACAAACTCATTTGATTTGGCGAGTGCCGGAGGTAAGGCATTTTTTATGGTTGATGTCAACACCCCACTTTGTCCAGCGATAATATAAGTCAAAGTTACTTTATTTCTCCGGTAGGAATGTCCTTTGTCGGTGGGAACACAGAGCAGACACAAACAATCATCAAATCAGTAAAATCAATACAACAGTAAAGTCAGTAAATTCGGTACAACACATGCAATAAGTAAAACAAGGACATTGTAAACTTAGCTCATGTGTCATAATAACTAAAAAGATGCCTAAGATCCCTCTGACTTCGCTGTTTAGCAGTCAAATTTAGGTTGGAAGGAACTCGGACATAGGCCATGGGATTCTGGCTTTTTGGAACAAGCAGGTCCTTCCTGTTTGGGACATGAGGGGGTCACTCAGTCAGTCCAGTTCTCATATGCAGTCAGTGGTTGTAAACAGTAAATCCGACAACCAGGCAACAATGTTAAAAAGTATTTATTTTTTTTCAAATCTTTACGTTAACATTGTTCTTTTATGTTTTTAACTGTTCTTCTGCACTCCATGTTTAGTGATGGTTTAAAATTCTGGGCCGTAACTCCATTTTAATAGAGGACTTATTAAATAGAGTGTCCAAGTAGCCTTTTGAGTGTTATTTCCTTGAAAATTTACAACCTTGAGGTATTTTGTAGGGACCCAGCTTCTTGTCAGTTTCTTTGTGGGTATAGAATGGATGTTTAAATCAGTTTCTCGGAGAGATGGGAAGACCATTATTGTAGAGAGAATTTTTTTTTGTCATTTGTGCACACATGAGAGGTGAGCCAGTGTCATCGATATGTTTCACATTGCGCAGTATTCCATCCACATTATGTAGCAGTAATAGCCCAGCGTGAACCTTTGATTTTTGTTGGACCTGTCCCCCACATCTGGGACCGCTAGACAGAGAGCATAAAATTAATATTTCATTGAGCTCCAACACCCGTCAGACAAATGTATCTGGACATCCCGTCAATAAAGGGTTGAAAGATTGATGGAATATGATTTCCCTGGTTGGAGCATGGAGCAGACGGTGGGAATGCTGATGCTATTTTTAGATCTGATTTTATTCTATGGAATAGTCAAATGATGCGTCACTCTTGTATAGGAAATAGTAAAGTTAGAAATGTCTAATGTCACAAACATCGACTAATACACAATGTATGAACCACAAAAAAGTCACATGATTAAAAGACGACAAGATATTAGTGACAGATAACAAATTGTTACATTTAACCCTTTAACTGCCTGCTCAACCAAACAGGGACATTAAAGAAAAAAATATATATATGTACTTTTTTTTTTTCCCCCCCGAAATTGAAATGAAAGAATT
>NC_050524.1:32313782-32315095 GCF_002922805.2 Oryzias melastigma | reverse complement strand
TTTTTTTTTTTTTTCTTTTTTGGGGAGTTAAATGGTTAAACCTCTCCATGTTATAACTTAAAATGTAAAATAAGGCCATTGACAGGGTCATTCATAGTCTGTCTTCCTGTTTTTTTCTCCCTCTGTTGTGGATTTGCCGGTGTGTTTGGGATCATGTCTGACACATTTTTCTCCACGCTTTAGCTGTCAAATTCACATTTGACTCCATGATCCCTATGCGTAAAAAGGGGGTCATGCTAACTCTGTGACTGCAAGATTCCCCTGACAGGGTTTCCTTCTGCTTGGATTCGAAAACAAGTCCTCGAGTCAGGAGTTTAGATTTACAGAGTAACCATAGCGACGTCGTTCCAAGTCCATTTCAGAATCGATGTTATTCGTGTCTTGCTGAATCTGCCTGTCATCAGAGGAAGGTAGTACTTAACTGAAACAATGCCTCATCACAGGTGGATCTTCATTGTGGAATACAGTCTAATGGTTCACCAGCTGCTGTGAAAGGAGGTGCAAATACTTTTACCTTGTAGTAATCTCTCAGTGTTAGGGGGGATTTGATTTTGGTTGTGGTATTGCATAGCCTTTTCCTTAATATTTTCGCACTTTGATGGCATTTGTGGTTTCATTTTATGCAGATACACTAAGTCCTGCAGGTTTGGGTTTCCAGCTTCTTTTAGTACTGATACAAAAGTTTACATTTCTTATTCATCATATTGAGGGCTGCACAGGTTTGTTGAGGTTAGGACTCTCCCCTCACAGATTGCATGTTTTCCTTGTACATTTGCTGATTTTCTCTGAGCATTCCAACTAGTCTCCCTCAGTCCAAAAACATGCTTCACAGGTCAAGTGGTGACTCTAAATAGTCCCTAGATGTGACTGTAAAACACTCAATAGATAATAGTTATGCAGTTATTCATTGTTGTCGATGTCTGAGCTCCATGATGATTGTAATAAATGCCAGGGTTCTTATGATGTGATAATGACATGCTTACAATGCTGATAAATCCTCATATAGATATTGATTTTATTTCTAATTGCTGCATAATTAAACAAGAATAATACGTAGATATGCGATAATGCTAGTGTGAATGCTGTAAGCTGAACGTGGCTGCTGAAAATGCGAGAGTTAATAGCTGAAACTAATAGCTCAAAATGCTCAAGCTGATACCTGAAATGCTAAAGCTGATAGCTTGCCAAAGTGTTAGCTAAATACTAAAATAGCGAAAAAATTGAAAAAATGTCTAATTTTGCCAAAACATCTAGCATGATGCTAAAAATAGTAGCTAACTTCCAAATTTTTCTAAAGAACGTAAAAAAGTCAA
>NC_050524.1:32302590-32313652 GCF_002922805.2 Oryzias melastigma | reverse complement strand
ACAACGTACGGAATGGAGCAGGAGAATCGCTGCAAAGCAATCACACAATAAAATGAGATAATAAATGATGATATATTGCGTGTATATGTATATCTTTTTGTTGTCATGGTTGAACAGAGATTAATATCTCCTAAAAACAATTTTGAATGCATTTTCGCTTCCCTTGACTGATTTTATTTTTCTGTTACTATTATATTAAACAAAGATCCACATGAAGCTGATTAAAGTGGCACGAACAGTGCCCGCGATGACACTAATATGACTAAATGTAAGCTAAAGCTGTACCTACATCCACAACAGACAGCATAAGTGCTTCATAAAAGCTTATGAATCTGCAGCGCTCTGTTATTTCAATGCTTTATGCCAACTGCTATGACACATGATAAAGTATTTAGTAACTAAGAATATCTTTGTGTTTTGAGGAACCAAACTTTTCTGTCATTTTAAAAGCTCTTCTGGAAGAACTTTGCAAACAAACTTTGATATGGATCCAGGAATGCCAGAATGCTGCTGATGTCTGATCCTGGAGCTGAAATGTTTCTATTGACCGACTTTAAATTATTAATGAGCATAAATAATCACAAGGTCCTTTCTGCCTGTTGTGACATTTGTCTTGCAGCTCCAGGTGTAAACGGCCTAGAGGAATGCCTGAAGGGCCAAAGTTTTCTGCAAAGTCTCATTTTAGCACAATAGAAAAAAAAATGTCCTTTTCAAAACAAGTTAAGAAATACAGACTTCAAGATGTTTTCCCTTGTTATAAGGGGAAAATCTGCCAATGATACTAGTACAATTTGTCCTGGGGAGATTTCTTCACTTTTGATGAGATTATTAACTCTAGAAATGAGCTATAAACACTCATGTTTAGGTATATTGGACATGTTAATGGTAAAAGTAAGTGTTTGTTGCACAGAAAGAGTTTTATTTATTTGACAAATACATATTTTTGCACTTTTTCTAGCAAATATAAACATATCTTGGAGCTACAACAGTCCAACTGTCCTTATTTCTTGATCATCTCAAAGTAAAACTAGAATCACATGTTTAAAGATTAATTGGTCTCAAAAATATATGGAAATGTTTATTTTCAAACTTCTGTCCTGCTGTTTTGTAATACTTTTGTAGTTGTTGGAGGGATTTGGCTGGAACTGTATTATTTTTAGTGTTCCATACATACTCCTGTCACTCCTTTGGCTGTTTGGGCTCCCTACTGGCTGGATGCATTTTGGGAGCTGCTGTGTTTTTTAATTGGCATTCTTTTGGATTTTAGAACTTGGGAAGCACAGCAGAACACTAATCTTGCACTAAGTTTGGACTGCCCTCCAAGAGGGCCTGTCTGCAGATATCCATGTTTGGAACTGGAAATCCTTGACCGGAATCATAAGTCCAAAAATGTTGATTGCAAATTTTAGGCTTTATAAGAATCTTTTATTTTATTATTATTTTTTTTTTACAATTCTTACTTACTTTGGGGTTTGGGCTATCGTCATGGTTTGGGCTATGGCTAGGGTTTGAGCTATGGGTAGGGTTAAAGTTTGGGATGTGGTCTTGGTCAGGGCTGTGGTCAGGATTGGGGCAATGGTTTGGGTTTGGGCCATGACAGCGGTTTGGGCTATGGTTAGGGTTTGGGCTATGATTAGGGTTTGGGCTATGGTTTGGGCTATGATTAGGGTTTGGGCTATGGTTTGGGCTATGGTTTAGGTTCAGGCTATGTTTGTGTTTGGGCTATGGTTTGGACTATGGTTTGGACTATGGTTAGGGTTTAGGCTATGTTTGTGTTTGGGCTATGGTTTGGACTATGGTTTGGACTATGGTTTGGGCTATGGTTAGGGTTTAGGCTATGTTTTTATGTTTGGGCTATGGTCTGAGTCTGTGTTATGGCCAGGGTTTAGGCTATTGTCAGGATTTGGGCTATGATAAGGGTTCGGGCTACTGTTGGGTTTTGGACTAAGGTTAGGGTTTGAGCTTTTGTTGGTTTTTGGATTTGGGTAAGCTGCATAGGTTCTGGCCGATGATGTAATCTTGTCTGCAACCAGGTTCCTCCTCCATCTTTGGCAACACCCATTCATGCTGCTATTTCCCAAGGCTATGTAAACAGATTTAAATGTGTGTTTTGAGCTTCTGCGTTCAAAATTACAATTAACTGGTTTGTTTCTACCATATTTTTAAGGTTCTATACAAAATGTGTGGTACTGAATGTGCGTTGAAGGATAAACCAGTTAAACTTCGACCAATTGGGGACTCAGATTTGGTAGTAATGTATAGATGGCATAGCCTTTAATTCACAGAAGAGCCAACTCTTTGAAAATTAATCATGGAGGGGAAATTAATAATTGTGGTTTGTGCCTGACTGGAATTCTATGACACCAAGTCTTTCAGATCTTAAAATAGAGCCGTGAAAGAAAAAGCCAGAAACATTTGTGAGATTTGCACCATTTCAACATCTAACACCAGACCTCTTCCAAGTGTAGGTGACAAACATGTGCTAGTAAACAGTAGAAACAGAAGCCCCTCCCTGCTTGTCCAGTGTGAACACCATAGGCTATATTCGTGTTTACGAATGTGTGTTTAGTGTGCTTAGACCACAGTCATAATATCCCAAAATTTCCACTAAACAGCAACCTAAATGCAAGTTTTTCAGCTAATTCTACAGATGGCAGCATGTCAGCATTTGTAATTAGGAGGCTGGGAAGGTTTTAAGAAAAAGTCTAAATTTTACAGCGACTGGACGATTTTTCTCTAAAAGTCTATGTAAGGGGCACCCCATCTACATTCATGACCACGGCAACAATTTTCAGAAAACTGGGGGCGGCATGATATCTTAAGGATTCTACCAATGTCTACCCATCACACGGTGGCGGTTGTGTAGATATAGCGTAGATATAACGTGTTGTTGAACGCGTGTCACATGCCCACTGGCTTAAGAACGTGTTTAGATCGTGCTCAAACCTTTGAATGTTATTTTTGCGGATTTCGGTATATTTTGCTATATTTAAATTTTTAAATAAATGACTTAAAAGGAAGAAAAACAACAAACTTCTGCATCCAAACATTATCTTTGTCATTAGAGATTTCATTGAAATAAAATATTTGAAAGATATTTAAGATTTATGGCCTTAAAACACTTCATTGCATCTCACTGAAAAGTTACTAGTGAATTATATTGGTCTTATATCAAGTGTAATAAGAAATTTGAACTGGAAACTTTAAATACTTGGTGAGATTTTGTGTTTTTGCTGTTTTTTAAGGAGTCAAACTTCTCAAAAAAACACATATTTGAAAAAAAATATCTAATAAATACATTTTTAATGAATCTTACCTCCTTTCTTGAGTTACCATGAGAATGTAAAGTTGGTGTTTGAAGGTAATATGTGATAGTGTAACTGTCACCGGTATGGACATGTGACACAGATTTGTGTAAATCACCTTGCAGTCACCCAGCAGTCCAGTAGCCTGCATTGTTTCCGTTTTATTGCTGATCCCCGGCGCTCTGACATAAATAAACCAGATGAGCACGAAGGCAAACGCTGCACATTTCTGGACTGAGAAACCCACATGCCAGGCATAGAGTCCCCACATTATATTAAAGTTGACAATGACAAATCCAAACCCCTGAAACAGCCTTCAGTGAATTTGACATAGTCCCATCTTGCTGGATGTGAGTAGCTCCTCTTGAACTTTTCTTTTGTTTTATTTGGTGGTGACAGCCTGGAGCGGCTCCTGCATGAGCTTGAAGTAATGTGCTTTACCCTGACAGTGACGATAACGGGTCTGGGCCGAGGATGAGGAGAACGAAAAAACAAAACAAAAAAAAGCCTCTGAGCTCTTCAGAGAGCTTACTCTGGAGAGTCAAGAGAGCAATTCCATGTCAATACGAGATTGGTCTTTGATTTATTGAAACAACACCCAGCTCATAAATAATAATAATAATAATATTTCGAAATAATAAATTTCTTTACTTCATAATAAACAAAATACGTTTTTTGTATTGATTTGTATTATCAGCTTAATGGAGTTTGCCGATAATTGAAGCTTTTTTCAATTTAGCAACTTCTTAAAGGATCCAAAACACACCTTAGGTCTTGGGCTGAACACACTAAAACATTTTTTTTTTGCTTTAAAAATGTAACTTTTTAACATAACTGAATAAAAACAAGGCAGGAATATTATTCCAGAATAAATCAACTTAAACCTTAAATTACTTTCAATATTTTACTCTCCAAAAAAATATGTTTTGTCAAAATTATACAAAAAAGGAATAAGCGCTAGATGACATCGGAGCCATTATTAGCAATATAAAAAAATGATCAAATAATTGCCTTTTCTTACTAAGGTGTTATTTTCAGATTATCTTCAAAAATAATCTTGCATGTCATTTTCTTTGTATGTGATATAAATGTAGCGGTGTAACGAATAATCAAGTAATCAATTTATATTCCAATAATAAAACCAGATCGATCTATCTGAGGCTAGTTGTTAATCAAATTACATCTGATCTACCCATATTATGAAACTGTTTTATAATAAAATACCATTTAGATTAATATTTTACTATAGCATTAAAAAGTTCCATCACATACGTAATGACAACAAAAGCTGATCAACCATCGTTCCAGTCCAATGTGTGGAAACACTTTGAATTTAGCAAAGACGTGTGATCTTACAGTGTTGTAGAATGTTCTAATAATGTTTGCATTATTTTGATGTGGAAAAACAACAGTGGGCTGAACTGTATCACACTAAAATATGAATGGATTTTTCATTCATTCTTGTTTTTCTTGATTGTTTTAAACACATCAGGTTACACTTGACTGTCTTGAAGAAATACAAGGAATCTGGAAAACTTCACATGTATTGTTCGGTTCCAGGTATTTGTCTCTGAGTCACACTGGTTGAATTTTGGCTAAAGATGTCCTGAATCACAAATCTTAAAAATCGCTACAGGAAAAAACACCCTATTTACCCACTGTCTCAAATTTGATCCACACATTTTTAACCCTAGATTACTATCGCCGAGGGATTTTCACCCCAGCAAATTTATTTACATGATTTCCAATATGTTGCATTTTTCTTAGTGTCACGGGTCTCTGGGTATAAAATCCCACATGTCCCAGGAATGGGTGGACCAGAGGCCAAGTCTCCAGTATCATTAATATTATTTTTTAGGAATTTTTCATTCTCAAATTCTGAATTTTTCAGTAATTTTCAAACATGTTTTTAGCATTTTCCAACGTTTTTATTGTCCATTTTGTTACATGTACCACAATATCTAATTTATCATATGTGTTCTCATATTTTGATCTTTTTCTTTTTTGACAAATACCTTTTATTAGGTATATTGTATCGGATAAAATTTAGTATTTGGATAAAACGTTTTCTAGGGTTAGAAGTCATTATGAACTATTTTTTTATTCTTTCAGTACAGCAAGTAGTCGTTCCAAAAATTTAATAGCAAAAGATGAGTTATTCTCATCATAAAGTTTTGAAATTTGTATCAATTAAAAGTGTTTTTGAGAGTTCACGGAGGCAGCCATTTTGAAATAAGCAGGAAAAGCCCTTCTACTGCCCCTAGTGGAATGATGATGAACTGTAGCAGAGAAAACATGGAATTTTATATACAATGGGAATTTTAAGTTAAGTTTAGATCATGCTATTGAAATAGTGTGTATTAGGCATGATACAGATAATTATTTAGGGTTCACCACATTTAAAATGTCATAACTGCTCAGTAAAATGTTGAAATCCAGACGAGTCTGTCTGAATAGATGATTCTGTTCAGTAGAAACCTTTCCAGTTTTATTTCCTAAACATCCAGAGATTGCACAGAGTGATGTGACTGACAGCGGCGTGCGTTCTCTTTTGCCGTTGCATCAGATGGAGCTCATGTCTGAACTTGGGTGCAAATTCAAATTTGACTCTTGAAGTTTGCATGTTAATCCAGCTAATTGCATCACGAGAAGCTGGCACAACACGCTCAGAACAGCTGATTACCATAGTGATGAGAATCTTCAAAGAGCAATCGGCTTTTCCCCGAATGAAAGTAGAATTATGAGTTCTGTTTTTTCAAAACATTTTTTAAGCTCATTATCTTTCATAAAGGTGTTTATGGAGCATTGGGAAAAAAACTGGAAGAATTGAGGAATTCTAGTGATGCAATGAACTCTATACCATAGAGATCCATTTCTTAATTACTCCTTCAGGGGAGCCGTTTCTCCTCCGTCCCTCAGCCATAAAGCATCCTCCATATGGCACCTTTTGGCAAAGGGCATTATTCTGCTCTTGAACAGACAGGCACAGGGTGAAACCTATAGCTGTCTGAAATCCGCTGACACTTCACTTCTTGGAACAGCCGGAGGGGTTGGGGTAATGGGAGGAGTTGTGATCACTGGATGCAAAACAAAGCTCCCTTTAATGCAACAAATGAGCTTTTTTTTTTTTAATCTTAAATGTGAACGTGCTCTGCAGACAGAGATTGGGGAAACTCTCTGCTTTGGTTAAAGTACAGAGAAAGGGAGTGAAGTCAAGAGAGTTCTGGTGTGGTCTTCCGCAGTCCCCGTTTTGTGTCGTGGGGTCGCTGCCAGACTTTTCCCTCCCTCCATTCCTGATACTGCTACTCAGCACTGCAGCACTGTAGCAACAGGATGGATCTCTCCCTTAATGCCTGTTTGTGTGAGGGGTGGGGGGGGGGTGTAGCACAAATGAAAATGAAGTCACAGCATGTCAGGACAGCGGCAACATGCAGCACCGATATTGGAATAACGAGCATGTTGCAAAGACAGAGCAGAAAAAGCAGCGGTTTGGACATCATTCATGCGAATTTCTTTTTTTTGTTTCAGGAGAGTGCTGACACAGAGCGGCACGCTGCCAATGTGGAGCTGCAGTTAGAGATCTGCAGGTGAGACGTTCAGATGTGAGAAACTAGAACATTTAATCTTCAAGTCCCCCATGACAATGTTTTTATTTAAAGAAAACGTTCCCAGTAGTGTTTTAATTATGATTATGACGTTTTTAATAAAAATCCCACAACCTAAATGTCTTAAAAATACATTTTTCATGTTGATCTGAAGCCTCTGTTTCCAAAATCTCCTCTGAGGGGGCGTGGCTTTTGATTCCCCCCCTGTCTGATTATGATAGCTCTGAGTCTCGCTAGCGTAAATTTTCTCCTCTGTTACATTCAAATGTCCATTATATCCGTAACGTCCAGCCGTATGGTTCTGATCCGGATGTCAGCTGGGACGAGGAAGTGAAGATCTTCATGGACAGAACTTCCTCCAAAATCCTGATTCTTTCTCCTTCCAGTTCACCAAAGACTCTTTTAGCTAATTCTCCAATGTTTATTGACTGTGATCAATACATTCAATCATTGGTTTCTCAGAGTTCTTGATAAAATAATCAAAGCTAACATCAAAATGCTCTTTCATTGATTTACAATCCTTTCCAACTGCGGTCAAATGAGCCGCCGTTCACATTTCCGTGGTCACATCAAGAAGCTCCGTGGAGTCTGGTGGAGATTTTCCAGCGTTCTCAGTCCTGCTACCGTAAGTATTGGATGAAACTCACACCAAAAATCCAGTGATGCTGATTTGACCACAGAAATGTGAACGGCGGCTCATTTGACTGCAGTCAATGTGAAGATACCATCTTCTCTTCTCCAGAACCTGAACTAGACACTAGGAACAGATGAGGGTTTAGTGCATGTGCAGCACAGCTGTTGATGGAAAGAAGATCATTCATTCATTCAGAGTCTGTCCAAGACAGTTTTATTGATGTAAAAGGAGAAATACTCAGAAATACAAAAATGAAAGGATTTCTTATTACATTTGTTCTCTTTCATGAGAAAATGTCACACAAACATGTTAAAACTCAAAGAATTTTCATCAGAGAGGGACTTTAACACTTCATTTTTTTAAGTCAGATTTTTTAAATAAGTTTTGCAGAAGTAAAAGTTTCATTCATTACTTTGTTTTCTCTTCCTGTGCAGACACAACATTGTTAAAGAAACAGTTAACACTGGATTAAGCTTTTGAAATCTGAAAACGAGCCTGTTGGTTTTCCATTGTCCGCAGTCCTGAATAATAAATGACGCCCACCGCAGAAGTGGTTCTCCCGTTGTATTGAATAAAGTGTGATTGATCCGCACATTGCTACTGGAACAAAACAAAACCCTCCAACGGCAACGCTATCAAAAGCCTGAAGTGGGGAGGTGTAAACGAAGCTCGTGTGCAGGTTGAGGAAGCTGCTGGGTAAGCACCGAGGAGCACTTAAAAAGACATAGGCCATTAAGCTTTGTGCTGTGGATGCACTGAACGGAAGCTGCGGCGTGACATCACGCCGCCAAAGAGGGATGGCTTAATTAAACTTTCATCCGACAAATATTCATGCGCATTTAATGATCTTGAATCACTTCATTTTTGCATGAATTATAAATATTAATGGACAGAAGGAAGGAAGGATGTTTGGGGGGGGTGTACACATTGGAGGGAAAGATTGGTGTTAGTGGGTGGGACCGCAGCCACCAGTAAATAGCTTTAGATCCTCTGAACGCCCCCAGGCCACTGTGGCCCCATTACAGTTGCCTTGTGAGGCTTAATGGCTCTAAGATTTCATCCATGTCGGTGGCGGGATGTTTTTGGGGGTCCTGTCCGTCACTTTTCCTCACCGCTCTGAAGCTTTGCCCCCATTCAGTCTTTGTCTATATTATTATATGGTCAAGTCGGCACAAAAACTGAGGTTATTGCTGGTGAGTCCATTTTGTAGCTGGTTCTCACTTTGTGTGACTGATGCGTCCCTATGGGTAAAGCTGGCTCAGGTCTATGGTGGAAAAATACAAAAAGGGACACAATGAGAATAAAGGGAACACAGTTTATTATATAAAGGAAATCCTGTCAGAGTCAGCAGCTCCCTGCTAATGGCTGTCTAACCAAAAATACCTAAAGAAAACAAATAAACAAAGCCTGCAAACTAAGACTACCAAGTATACCAGTATAAGACTGCTGGGGAAGAAAGGACAAGACATGCTAGCACAACTCATCGTAGTGATGTGACGTTCTGTATCGAGGCGTGTGTTGAGTACTGGAGGAGGAGCTTCCGTGACGCGCTTATCAAGGCTATCTTCTACTAGGGGAGGAGCTGAAAATGATGACGTCCATGGGTGCCTGGCACTACCGCGTGACTGATTCATGGAGCGGTTCAGACTGTGTCGCGAGTCTCGGCCGAGGCATGAATCCCGCAGGTTCCATTCTTAATGTGGGTGTTTGATGGAGAGTCATGGAAATAGTTTGGACAGAGGTAGAAATAGTTTGGAGAAAGTCTGGAGATTTAGAGAAATAAATGCTGATAAATAAAAAATATGTACACACATTAATAAAATAAGGCAAAATTGAATAAACTATAAAATTTTAGATCATAGTTTATAAAACATTAAATCATTAACATAGAAAGTTGTTAATGTTGATACAGTCAAACATCCTTACAGCTTTCACCACATATTAAACTTTAAAAGGTTGACTGGAAATAATGGATGTGAAGACATTTATTGACATATGATGGTATTCATTGATCGGATATAATTTTTTATGAGATGTTTCAGTTTGCAAAGCCAGGTCTGCAGAAAATGATTTAGTGATATTGTGCATTAGCAGTTTATTATTGTATTCCAAAAATATATATGTTTCTGATTATTTCCAGCAAAGGACAAATAAGTTAAGCACCACAAATATGTTTTTTTTTGTTTGTTTGTTTGTTTTGTCTTTTCCTTTTTGGCATAAAAAAGAACGCTTTGAAAGCAAACGTCTCTAAAAATCATTTTGTATTTTTTGTGGAAAATCTATTATGTAAAGCCTGAGAGAAAAATATGAAAAAAAAAACAATATTTTCCTAACAATAGAAACCAATCCTTTTTACCACATTAGGTACCTCTGATGCCTTTCCTTCTATACTGCATAGCAACTATCTTGAACCCACAGAAGTAAACCTGAACAAATGCTGAGTTTCCCTCCAATTTGGTGGATCAATGCTGCCCTCTGGCGCCCCTGGAGAGTCACTGCAACTGACTAAAAGGATTTACAGCACTGAACAAAAGTAACCAACGAGAAAACGAGTGGTTAAATGATCATACAAATAATATTAAAAAAAACATACAAATTTAAAAAAGCAGTAAGAAAATATGTTTTACTTATTTTTTTTAGGCAACTCATTAGTGGTCATGAGCAAGTAAAGACTTAAACAGTATATTCTTCCCTGAATTCCATTTAAACTGTGTTACTAAAATATTTGACTAACACCAGAAGGAACATTTTGGATTTCGGGGCAAAACAACTCTGTTTTGTTCAATTTCTGCTAAGCTCTCTTAGCTACTATAATATTACTCAAACTTTTTTTTTAAGATTCTGGCATCATAAATGAATTCAAATTTAGATATAATCCCCTTCAAATTGCAAAGAGCTATTATTCTAACACTGTGTACATTAGGTTATTCAATAGACTTGATGGCAGCTAAAATTTTGATGCAGATTTAATGGACACAGTGATCATTTTATGTAAACTTTTCTACCAAAATTAAAGGCTCAATGCTATTGCTTGAAATATATATATATATATATATATATATATATATATATATATATAATAAACTTACTTACATGACATATGAATTGCAAATTTTGTAGGATACTGTCAAAACTAATTGAACATCGTGTGGGTTTAAAATGTATATATATATATGTATATATATGTATATATATATATATATATATATATATATAGTAATTGCTTTTTCAGTAATTATTTTCTTCTGAAAAAAGTAACTAAATGTAATTTTACAGATTTTCTTTCTCCCTAAAGCTTCATCCCTAGAAACCTTCAGACAAAGATGGATAAACAGCAAGGCACGACATCTTCACGACTGAAAGTACCGACTTACGGCAGTGAAAGCAGGCCTTCCGGTGTAGCAAAGCGTGTTTGTTTTCCTTTTGACAGGAGCGTTTCCCCGCTGGCATAGCTACGATGGGAATAGAAGAAGAAGCGGACCGGACACTATTTATAAGAAATTTGGATTCTAAAGTCA
>NC_050524.1:32286889-32302266 GCF_002922805.2 Oryzias melastigma | reverse complement strand
TCATTGGTTTCGGTTGTTTGGAAGTCTTTCATGATGTGACTGGTTGTGTTTTGCAGGCAGGACCTCTCGTCAGAACTAAAATCCCAAAAGATACAGAAGGGAAGCAGAAAACGTTTGGTTTCGTCGTGTACAAACATGACGTGTCGGCGCCCTATGCCATGCAACTGCTGGACGGAACGTCTCTGTTTGGGAGGAACATCCACGTCCAGTTCAGATCAGGTGAGCCGTCTTTACTTCTTATCAATACAATGAACTCACTAAACAAATTAAAAAAAGAAACTAAAACAATACGTTTTTAAAGCACAGATACTAAGTTTGAATAGTTGTTATGTTCAATGCTGCCTGTTATCGTTTATATACTTATTATAAAATTTGAAAAGCTAATATATAAAATTATAGCTGTTAAGCAAACTTTTATTTTTACTAACTAAAGTACAATTTAAATTGACTAACAGAGACAACACAATGAAAAAAGCACAATAGTTAATTCATAAACATGGAAGCAACAGTTAAGGAAAGAGCAAACAAAAACATAGATATAATATAATAAAATAGGAGGACAAATTGTATGAACAATCCCTTAGCTGGATGTCTCGGTTCCAACTCATTTAGCCCTGTATTTGTCCAAACAAATACAGAGACAGTAGTAGAATAAATCCATTGATCTCATCAGGAGTTTCTTTATGGCATTTTTTTGGAAACACAGATCTAAATTATGGGTGGGAACTGCTGGTTTTCCTGGATGAGGTGTGTTCATTTAACCAGAACCTTGAATCAGCTGATGGTGGCTGTCTGCAGTGAACAGGACAGGGTTGGTTGGTAAACAAACGAGTTGGCTCAACCTCAACATTGGGGCTGGGAAGTACTGGTTTACTAAGACAAATGAGAAGTAGAGCTGCCACAAACGATGATTTAAATAGGCGACTAATCACCCATTATTTTTTCCGATTAGTCGACTAGTCGGGTCATGCTCAAAGTGGATGTAAAGCACACATCTTAACCGTCATTAGCTTTTAACCAACTAAAAATAAAGACAATTAAGACAGTTTACTTTTAATGAATCGTGCAGCCTCTTAGAATCTGGTAGTAAAACAAGATTAAAGAGGTTATGAGGTCGGCATCTGAAACAAGGAACTATTTTTCACAAAAATATAGTTTTGCTCTCAGTGACTCAAATATAAAAAAGTGATTTTTTTTTGGTGCTGAATACTCACAACTTTGTTCAACTTTACTACACTCTGACTCCATATAATATAAAGTAATGACCAACTATTAAATTAGTTGTTGACTATTTTAAAAGTTGATTAGTTCACTGATCGTGGCAGCATTAATGAGAAGTAAAAAAAAACATCAAAAATTAATAATATAACTTATTGTGTGCAACAATAACTTCTGAAATTGTTTGACAGAATACAAATCTATAGTACAAATGTAAACATGGATCCCCAGTTCAGTTTTGAGAGAAACTAGTTGGCTAATAGTGCTAATGGTTAGATTTCTGTTGGGTCTAAAATACTTCATAAAAGGATAGAACAGAATCCCAAAACTTTTTAGCTTGTCATATCAAAGAACTATCAGTTTTCTAGAGTAAAAGCAAACAGCAAAATAATTTTAAAATTCAAAAGACTCTGGATGCATTCTCTACTTTGAGGTTTGTTTTTGCTCTTAAAGACAAGTCTCTTTTCCTCAGTCAAGCTGAGAAAAGTTAAATAACAAAAAGTATAAGCAATGTTTTTTTTTTTTGTTTTTTGTTTTTTTTTTTTTAGCTCAGATTAAATTAGAATTTATTTCAAGCAATCAAGGAAACAAAAATAACTATAAAAGTTGCATTACCTGCTAGTGTGAATGATTTTTGTTGGAAGTAGTACATTGAGATGTTTACTATGTATACTTTTGTAAGGTGCTGAAAACTTAATTTCCCAAAGGGTGTCGTCCCAAAGGGACCAATAAAGCTATGTCTAAGTCTAAGTCTAGTCCCTGAAGATGCTGAAGCTTTTTACGGATGCAATTTACTTAAATTGCTAAAGGGATTTGCTGAAAATGCAAAAGCTGTTTGCAAAATATTAAATTAGCTAAAAAACTGGAAATTTTGTTTACAAACTATGAAAGAGCGCTGAAGTTGACCTACCTTTCTGAAAGATTTGTAGTAAAATTGCTTAAAAATCTCTGATAGATGCCAATTTTTCAAAAAATATTTAGTGTGTAGCTTAAATATTAGCTAAACTTCTAATTAGCCCCAAAAACATTAGTAGAGTCCAAATTAGCCAAAAATCTAGCTTGTTTCTTAAATACTAGCTAAACTCCAAAATTGTCTAAAATTCCTCAGGAAACTAAATTAGTCAAAACGTTAGCCTGTTGCTAAAATAGAAGCTAAACTCTAAATTAGACTAAAAAAACTCAAGTAGATAACAAATTAGCCAAAAACAGTAGCATGCTGCTAAAATATTTGCTAACCCCTCAATTTTTTTACAATTATTCTAAAAGATGAAAACATAACTCATTAATATATTTAATAGTTTATTACCAATCTACTTAACATTTTTGAAATTTAAAGACTTCCTCATTCATTTCCTATGGGGCATATTTTTCTCAATATTTCAAAAACTTTAAAGTTTATGAATACCAAAAATACAATCTGAACGAGCTGAAGGATTTGATACAAAGATTGTTGAAATTTCTCAAAGTGTGATTGAGTTTTTACATGCTGAAAAACATATAGAAAGGACCAGGAGAATCGCTATAGAGTGAATACTTAATAAGCATTCACACTATAATTCATGTGGAACACAATCAATCAACAGAAGTTTACGCCCATAAAGACATGTCAAACAGGACAACTAAACAACAAAAGATAGATTGCCTGAAAGGGAGTGGGAGGAAACAAATTTATATAATCCCACCCCGGCTCGTCCTTTACGTGTATTATCATTATCCAGCTCAGAACTAAGTTACAACATTATTAACATGTCAACAAATGTGTTATTTTACCTGATAGCACTTGCTGTTTAATAATGATCATCTTTGGATCATTTTTTTCATCTATTCTAAAAGCATTTCTAGTGGTCTTTTAATTTTAATGATACAGTTTTTAGCTAAAAAAAAACAAATGTTGTTTTCTACAAAGTTTCTGCAGAGCTGCAAGACTTCATTAGAAATGAGCCTTTGAGTTTTGGGCAGGACTGTTGGTGCAGAGTAAACGGTTGCATCAGAATGGAGGAGAGCGGGGAGCTTGTAGCTTCTTCTTGTTTCTTCTACATCACTGCTACAAAGACAACTGTTCATCTGATCTTCAATTTGAGTGAAGAAAAAGTCAGAAATGCAATGATAAGGTTGATTTTGTCCATAAATGTCCTCCATCGTCAGAAAAAATACCACATGAACATGTTAGAACACCAAAAACACAGTTTTCATTGGTGTATGTCTTACGTTCTGCATTGTGGATTTTATTAAGACTTTTTTTTGCGAAGAATGAAGCTTGGTTGTCAGGAAAGAGTCTATTAGCTGGAGGGACTGTTTAAAACTGTGTATGCATTGTATCCATTCATTACAGCAGATAGTTTGTAAAATAATTGGATCAAAACAGAGAAATATTTACATTAGTCCTGAATAATCCTGTAGCTTCTGACTTTAACACAGTAAAGATATTTTCTGGATCTGTCATTTAGTGCTGCCACAAACGCTTATTTTAATAGTCCACTAGTCACCGATTATTTTTTCCGATGAGTCGACTAATTGGGTCATGAGCAAACTAGAGGTAAAGCACACATCTAAACCTTCGTTAGCTTTAAACTAACTGAAAAATAGATATTTAGCATTACCTGTAATAATGCTAGTGTGAATGCTGTAAGCTGAATTTGGCTGCTGAAGATGCTAGTGCTGATAGATGAAGATGCTGGAATGATAGATAAAAGCACTGAAGCTGACAGTTGAAAACGCTGAAGCTGACAGCCAGCTAATTTATTAGTTAAATGCAAAATTAGACTAAAAAACTGAAAAAGCCTAAGTTAGCCAAAACAGCTAGCATGCAGCTAAAATATTAGCTAAACTCCAAAATATCTTAAATATTAGCCTTAAAAAACTGAAAAAAATCAGAAATTAGCCAAAATAGCTAGCATATAACTGAAATATTAACTCCAAAAGAGACTAAAAAAATCTTAATAAATGCCAAAATATTCCAAAAAGCTAGCAAAATGCCATTATAACTTTCAACTTTACTACACCCTTACTCCATATAATATAAAGTAACAACTAATCGACTATTTTAATAGTCAACCTACTAGTGGCAGCCCTACTGTCATTATACAACACCTGTCATGTGATGTAAAAGACCCGCTCTGAGAATTGTGTTATGGTGTTTTTAACATGTTCCTCTGGCATATTACTACATACACTGTATAAAGAAAATAAAGCTCAACTTGCATTTTTGAGGATTTCTTTTGCTGAGAATCAAGAGCAAACCAAAAAAAAAAAAATCTGTTTGAAAAAGAGCGTATTTGTGACATAAAACAAAATGACTCCAATATTACTCTCCATTTTTGTTGCACTGATGATGTTAGGTTGGAGGTGTGAGGTACGCTTGCAGGACAAAGTGTAAACAGAGAGCTCTCAACTTAGAGGTCAATTTCTAATAGTGTCTGCAGAGAGGCAGAAGTTTATGTCCTAGAAAACAACCCAAGTTTTTAGATTTTGCCTGAAAACTGCACAATCAGTGGATCAGAAGATGGCCAGAGTGGGACTTTAATGCTTTATGAAAAAATACTCATTTGTCAGATGTGGTTCTTTTAAATAAAGTTCCTCTACCAACCATGACTTAAAAATCTGACTCTTTGATTTTTCCCTTCAACTTTAGTATTTTTTGGGTTTTCCACATCTCATTGGCACAAAATTGTCATTGCCTTTTACTAAATCGGTTTTCAGGCTAATGAGGGAGGCTGTCTGATGTTGCTCCTCCATAAATTTGAGTGTTAAAACGGTTAAGTTTATTTATACAGGTAGGTCGATTGAGAACAATGTCTCATTTACAACAACGACCTGAGAACGCTTCAGCAATACAGAAACTGTACAACAATGCAATAAGTTACATACAGATAAAAACATGACGTTTACATGTGCTTTAATAACATTATATTATGATTTCCTAAATTATTTGATATTTCCAGCAATCTTTTTGAAAGAAATTGTAATATTCTAAAACAAATGGATGATTACTTAACTGTAATCACAATGTTATGTGTTACTGCGATTCAACATGGATACTTTTAAGGTCTGTGGAATAAGGTATGAACTCAAACGTTGTTGATGTATTTTTTAACTGTTTTTCCTTGAACTCTTCATCATAGGCAGCAGTCATGGCAGCAGTCCTGGAAACTCTCAGAATTCAACTCCTGCAAATACTCCAAATCCTCACGGCCAGAGGTTGGTAGAAATGTCAAAAATCTGCAATCAAAACTCTGCAACTCAAATATCCACTTGTTCATACACATAACAGAACTTGTTTGTCTGAAGAAGGCATTTAAAGTTTAGTTTATTTTTTCCAAGTATAACACAGAACAACAACAAAAAAGTGTATTTTGCATTACATCAAATTTAGAGATTTTTAATGAGTTTTAATTTTAAAGTCCATAAATTTTAAAGAAATCCACATGAGTAAATCCTGTTGGATCCTAGAGGGGAAAAGGGATCTGCAGTCACGGCCGTACACGGCAGCATTTTGGTGAGCCCAGCAGAAAAACATAGAGTCCAGTTTTAGTCTCATCTATGAGACGATTATGGGTTTATATGAAAAACAAAATGTATTTTTACATGTCATGTTTTGATTTACTGTGTAGTTGTTTTATTCAACACTTTATTTTATGAAGCTCAATTGGGGCCAATATTATATGAAACCCAAATAAAACTTTATGAAAAAAATATTGGTGATTGGCCAAAAAAAATGTAAAATGCCCAAATCTTTTTGCTATTTTAAAATAAACGTAATTATTGTCAGCTTTAAACGTTTTGTTTTTAGGTTTCAGAACTCAAAATATCTATTTTAAAACTTTTTTTCCAGTTTTAACAGTTTTTTAATCTGAAAATTTCAGTTCTAAAAATCTTTTGGCCCTGTTGTGGCGCGTTGGGGGGCGGGGCTAACACAAAGGACCAATCAAAATGCAGGGGGAGGGGTAAATTTACAAGCAGAAGAATGTAAATAAACAGACAAACCTCTGTTTCGAACCTGTTATCCTCTTCTTCCCTCCCTTTTGACTTTAAATCTGTCTCTGAGGCCATTCCTTGCTGTTTTTCCATCCTTAAAGTTTTAAAGAAGCGCTAACAGTTACAGTACTGCATGTTCTTCCTTCCCACCCAACCTAGCTTAGACAGCTAAGGTAAGGTAGGGGTGTGCACCAGGCAAAATTATTGATTACGTCTAACTTTTGAGTTATTTTATTCAGGTTTTTATTACTTTTTTTATTTTTATTTTTTTTACACGAAATGACTGGTGTGTCAAAGTGTTAAAAAAAAGACATAGATACTGTACATAGCCTTATCATTGTGAGATGGTGTCCTAGGCACCTGCCTAGGGTGCCTATGCCTAGGGCTGGCCCTGAACGCAGGACTATAAAGCAGTTAGAGATCATTGTAAAGATCCACTCCGATTAAAAAAAAAAACACACAAAAAAAAACTTGTGGTCCGTTTCCAATGATGAAGGTCAACTATAAAGAAAATTAAGCTCAGAATGTCATTTTTGAGTTTGACATTTTTTTCAAATTATTGTCAATCAGAAACAGTTGAATAAAAATACAAATTGAAAACGCTTACTTGTGATGTAGAAAATATACTGAGTGGGCCACAAGCTCCCTGCTCCGCTTAAACAGAACTCTCAGCAATAGGGAGGGGAAGTGGGGCGGTGTTGCTCTCACCACAGTTCTGCCCACAACTCAGAGGAATTTCTAATGAACTACAGAAAGCATGCAGTTGAAAATGTCAGTTTTTAAATTTAGCCCAAATAGTCATCATTTAAAGAACACTGGGAATACTTTTACATTAAGTTTTTCTTCTTTCTGTCCCCTTTTCATTTTTTTTTCCTTTTATATCATGCTTGAGCTTACAACTCAAGTTTATGTTGTATGTTTTTTAATGAATAAAAATGAAATAAATAAAAAAACAAAAACAAAAAAAACATTAGGATAATTGAAATCTTTAAAAAGCACCTGAAATTATTATGCATTATATGAGCATTTATAGAAGTATTTGTATACGGGGACCCCACCACCTCATTAGAAGCTAATAAATAAAGTCAAACTAGCAATTTTGACAAAAAATTTTGCAATACTTTTTTTTCTTGTCACTCAATTTATAATGTTCACATAAAAAACAAAAGCTTCACATTGTTTATGTTGTAGTGCTGTAATAACTGTTTTTATCGCCCCCTGCAGGCTGAGTATTAGAGTTAATTTTGAACTTAGTGCATGAGACTCACTACACATGCCTTTGAGCTTTAATGATTGTGTTGCTCTTTCAACATGTTTGACTGACTCAAAGTGTTACCCCACTAACAATAAACAGGAAGGAATATATTTCACATACATTTCATTTACCTGTTTGCCGTATGTTTTTTTTTAAACCATGAGATTTTATTTAAGATTTGGTTTAATCTTAAATATATAGAAAATGTTTCCTTTTTGGCAAATATCCAGCAGTTCACTCTAAAGTTTTAGGTAAATCTGTCAAAAAGGATGTGACCAACTCCTAGCATTTATGGTTTAACATTTGTTATGTGGTTCCATCGTTACAGCCTCAGACAGATTTACTGTCTCTTAACTCACTGGTTGTTAGGAATACTGAAGCTCTACAGTGTTTGAACATGTATGCTTTACCTTCATGTAGTAGTAACTCAAAGTGACTCTGACAGGCCTCAGTGACTGTTGCCTGTTATAGGTCTGCAGTTTCAGTCTCAAAACATCCAAACTGGTCCAGTATCAGTGTTTTTTCAGGTCTGTCTCTTCGGATTCTTCTAGACTTCTATAGTAGCTTAAAAGCTACTTTAGAAAACGTGACATGTCTTCTGATGTAGCATTTATAACCCAGCTACTTGGTGTTGTACAACGTCATATTTGGTGTCTGAACCTGGATGGAGTACCTGAATTCCCCTGACGGAGAGCGATAAGTTTTCATTGATTTTTGATTTGTTGATTGATTTGGGTTTTTAATCTTACAATTTCCTTAATAAAAACTAAGGAAAAACTACATAGATGTATCAAATCTATTCAACCCTTGACATTCTTTTGACTACCGTAACTCTTCAACTGTTGACTTAATTAATGTAATTCCAGCTTTATCCGCTTGCCGTCGTCGCTCCATCTTGGCTAGTTAAAAAAGGCCACTAAAAGCATCAGTGACTGTGAATGCTACTGGGAATTTCTTAAAGAAAAAAGCCCATGGTTGACTCACTTTTGGGTTGTTCCACTCATAGCTACAAACAAAGAAAGTGCTAACAGTGCCACCTGGAGGCAGAAAGTATATTACACTCAGAGTTTTGGAACCCCATAGAGAATCAATGGGAAACGGGGTGGGATGTTTTAACTAAACACTCGACTTGGCGGGCCAAAAGATAACCTTTGGGGCGTGGACCCCACTTTGGGCACCTATGGCGTAAACGGTTGAAGAGTTTTAGTGTGTTAAAGAGAGTGTGTTATTAAGGTGTTGCAGACAACATCTCCGGTGTTAAAGGGTTAAGATATTTATTGATCATTTGATTAAAGAAATACCTAAAAGTAAACTCTACTCTCTTCTTGAAATTATACTTGTGCTTTACCATAAGTAGACAGATTTGTATGCCGTCATTTATTAGTCAAAACTCCACACAGAAAAAATACATCTCCACGCACGTATCAAACATTTAGACCTCCACGAGTGCTTCTGCTTGCTCGGGCCAGCTACTCAGCTCAGCTCCAAAAGCCACGCCCCCTTAGAGGACATTTTGGAAACGGAGGCTTCAGATCAACATGAAAGAAGGCTTTTTAAGACATTTAGGTTGTGGGATTTTGGTTAAAAACTCAATGATCATTATTAAAACAATACTGGGAATGATTTTTTAATTTTAAAAAATTGTCATAGGAAGAAACCTTTGTTCTTGTTTTAAGTAAGTTTTCTTGTTTCTGTATCATTTTCATGAATCTGACAGTGGTTTGCTTTGCTTTTCCAGAACCCCGGCCCAGTTCAGCTCTCCCTCATACAGCCATCAACCTCCAATGCAGAGGTCTTTCTCATCCCCTGATAGCCTACAGAAGCATGCTATGGTATGTATGGTTCACGGATGGATTTCATGTGAAGTTCTTGACTTGTTTCTACTACAAATGTGTCTTGTTGAGTGAAATTGGAGCAACGACCAAACATTTCTTGCTGTCGGTGTCTTCTTATTTGTAGATGAACAACGTGATGTGGCAGTTCCACATGCAGCAGGTTGAGCAGCTCAATGACGCTTTCACTACACCTCCACAGCGGCAAAACTCTGGAGGTAGAAGTTCCGTCGGAGGGGGCTCCAGGCACCACGACAACGCCCCCTATCGCCATCACCCATCCAAGATGGGCAGCGGCGGCAGGACCCCCGGCTACAGGGACGAGCCCACGTACCAGCAGCAGCAGCACAGCCACGGCCGAGAGTCCTACCACCAGCAGAACAACCGCAGCGGGAACCGCTATCCCGACAGCAGAGGCGGGAACAGACATTACGACGACAGGGGCGGCGACCGCGGTTACCAAGACAACAGATGGCGACGATACTGAGTCACACGAAGGACTTTTTCACTTGTTTTTTAAAGAATGTCTGAGTTTTGTTTAAAAAAGAATCATTTGGTCCTCTCAGGTTGTTTGCTTTTTAACGATGTTTTTAAATTGGAACTCTTTGATGTGAGATTTCCTCACAGATGTTATTATTTTTAGCCATGGACTTGAGCAAGGGCACATTTCAGATATCACTGCAAGAGATTCTGGAAGTTAAAAAAAGACATGAACAAAAAAAAAACATTTTATGTTTGGGAAATTAATTTAAATGGTGCTAATGAAAATGTTCTGGTGCTTTTCAATTTTTTTTAAGATCTTTAACCAGCAACAACATGGCACCAGGTTTTCCAAATTTTCAATGTGCTCTTTCTGGGCTTATTACCAATTTTATTTTTGCAGTTTTGATCTGTAAGATGTGTTTTAAAACCAACATTCTTATAAATCTCTTTTCATGACAACATTGTATTGTCGTTCATCCATGAGGAGAGCTATTTGAAGCTGTGTGTGACCACATTTAGTTAATAGGCTATTGTATGTTTACGCTCCATGCTGCAGTGCATGCACACACGGCCTTATCTGCTCCTATAAATGGACCAATGTAACTAATATCCTTGTGCAGGCTGTTGTGAAGTAATCTACAGGTGGCGCCACTCGCATCCATTTATTGAAACAATTAAGATGTTAAATATATCGGAGCCACATGACCAGCTCCTATGCTTGACCTTTCTATTCAGGATGCTTTCAAGTCGTCACATGGATCTGACAACTATTCTTTTCGCCTGACAGCATGTAATTATAATCGGGTTCATTTCTTCCCCAGCTATGTCTTTACAATACTTAACAAGTGGAACCGGTTTTGATCAGTTTACAGGTTGCGAGGGGGGGGTTAAGGGGTTGGTTAATACCCCGTCCTAGAATTAGCAGCACTTTGAGCCTTAACGTCTCATGTTGCGATCAGATTTTCAGCTCTGGTGTCCCAGCTGGTGTGTTTGCTTATTACAGTGGTGATGAAACCATCTAATGTCCCAGCCGAAGTCATAATCTGTCCTGCCACAAAGTGTTTGTGGAGCCGGCAGCGCGGACAACAATAAAGCTGCAAAAGTGCAGCTGTGTATGCATCTTTTGAGCTAAGCTTCAGGTATTCAAAGTAATCTTGCAGGAGTCTGATTGCATCCTGATGCTTCCCAAAGCGCTGTAATCGTGTATATCCTCAGTCCGGTGTCAGGCCCTTATCCAGCTCCTGCCCGTGGCATAACTCTTTAAATTGGTTGATCTGCGTGGCGTCTCTTGCCCTGGGGTGAGTGGATTAGAGAGGCCACTCAGTAGCCGCTGCTGTGTGGATTTATATAGAAGCGAGCCTTCTGAAATGATCCAATTCCAAAAAGCCACAAAGCCTGTCCTGGCCCCCCCATGCAACAAACCCTCAAAGCAAATCATCTACAGTAACTGATAATGGCTTCTCTAACTCAACAATAAATGTACTTAATATTCAAGAAATAAACAAAACGTGTCCAGCAGGCAGGGCTCAGTTTTGGGCTGTCAACAGCAAGACGGGCGCTGCTGCAGGTCCGTGAACACACCACACGATCCGGGATAGCGGTTCGCTCCCACGAATATAACTGTAACTACACATAGAAATCTAAACAATTCCCGATTGTTCTTGTTTTAACTTTATAACGCAAATAAATGCGTTCCTAATTTAGTTTACAATCGAAATTCTAACTTTTCCACACAAAAAAATGTTTAGAATGTAAAAAAATGTCTAAAAGTGTTATAAAATACTACAATATCAACAAAATAAGCTGAATATTTAAAGAAAAGCATTGGAGGGGGAAAAGGAGTCTATTTATGTGCGTTTTTTCCCTCCAATGTGTTTTGTTTTTATTTTTTATTAAGCTTGTTTTGTCCATATTTTAGTATGGATACTATTGTTCCCCACTATTGATTTGCCAAACATTTTTTTAATCAAGATAAAAGTTTGTTTTTTATATTTTAGGTTTCAGATTTTATGGCGGAATAAACAGTTTGATCGGACCCGAGCGCGCGCGCGCGGCTGTTGATTGATAATTAGGGACACCTGCGGCGGCGGCTCACAACAAAGCCCCACTAATCATACACTTTTTTTTTTATTAAGAACAAAAACTTTTTTATAAGAATTATCACTAATAAATTGTATTGTTTCCACGCGAGTTAAATAAAGTTGCAAACGTCTAAAAAGTTTGGAAAAATAAAATCCGTTAAGCTTCAATCTGTTTTAGATAGAAAGTCAGTAAATCGAACACATGATTAAATTTTAACTGTGGACTCACGTAAAAAGTAAATTATTGGAGTTATAAAATAAAAGTTGTGATTTTACATCGAAAGAAAAAAATTTTAAGGAAAAAAAACTAAAGCGCACATCCTCCTTCTTCCAGATGAGATTAACCCTTGATGTGTCGGAAAAGTGGAGACGGTGTGGTGCGCGCGTGGTGGGTAGAGGAGTGTTCGTGGCCTTGGGTGAGGAAGAGAGAGAGCGCGCGCGCGTGGAGATGAGTAAAGGGAGGTTTATATAGCGCGGGGTGTGAGCGCACAGCTCAGTGCCACTGACGCGCTCAGCGCAGCTCAAGTTGAAGATCAGGGAAAAGCAAACCCCCCAAAACTGCATTTCGACATCCTAGGATGATCTGTTCAAACGCATGAGCTCCAGTCCTCGCCCTCACAGACCCTCTTTCCTAAAAACTACACACTTTTCTTTGTTTTTTTAATTTTTTGGTGCGCAGCGCGCGCGCACACACCATGCACTGCCAAGCCGAGCTGAGGCTCTCCTCTCCCGGGCAGCTGAAGGCTGTCAGGCGACGCTACAAGACGTTCATGATCGACGAGATTCTGTCCAGGGAGACGTGTGATTATTTCGAGAAACTGTCGCTCTACTCCGTGTGTCCTTCTCTGGTGGTTCGACCGAAGCCTCTGCACTCCTGTCCGGGTAAGGCGCATCCCTCTACTGACTTAGAAATAAATAAAACAAAGTGACATTTCTAAGAAATATCATTTATTGATTTAGATGCACTAATTTATATTTATTGTTGTTTATTTTTTTGAATTAAAGTTGTTTAGTTGGGCTTTAAAAAGTCTATAATAAAGTAATAATAAATACTAATAAAATTATTTTTACTTTTTGAGCATTTATGCCAATAATTTAATTTTTATGTTTTTATTTTATTTTATTTTGTACTTTTATTTTACAATTTCTTTTTTAACTCTACAACCCTATCGCTGGGCGATCTTCACCTGAGCAAAAGCATTAATATGATTTTTAAAATGTTGCATTTTTCTGGGTGTCATGGGTCCCTGGGGAAACTCACATGTCCCGAATGGGTGAACCAAAGGCCAAGTTTCCAGTATCATTTTTACTTTTAGGATTTATTTTTCTTCCCAAATTCCTATTTTTTTTAGTAATTTTCAAGCATGTTTTTATTTTCCATTTTGTTACATAAACCACAGTTGAAAATAGAGGAAAACAACTCTTATATAGCATATGTTGTGATAGTTCGGACCAATTTTTATGAGAAATAGTTTTTATTAGATATTTTATATAAGGTAAAAATTACCCAGAAAAAGAGATGGTCTAACTTTTTATACCGAGTGTTCTTGGGTTAATTAACATATTTTTTTTTACCTCAGAAAGCCTCTTCTATTCATTTCTATGACCCAGGTTCTCCAAAGGCAAAAACGCGCATGGTAATAATCATGCTTGAGGGCTTTTGTCAGGACACAAATGACTGAGGCGACAAACCACCTCAATAGATAAGAATATCAGCTCATTATTTAATAAAAAAAAACAAACAAACATTTGATCTCATTTGTTTTGGTTAATAACACTCGTGCAAATCCGAAGACTTTCCCTGATGACTCTTTGGATTCAAAGATGGAGCTGTTATCAGTCACAAAAATGTGGCCTGAGCCGGAGCAACTGGAAGGAAGATGCATGCTTGCAAAACCACCTGGCACGGATGGATTTACTGAACATACTGAACTAACCCCAGGCCACATTGAGCATTTTCACATAGATGTTCAGATAAAATATCATTATCTTGGATTGTCAATCCACCTGAAAGCAGGCAAGAAGATGCACACTCCAGTAACCATTAGGGTAATTGCTCAAAAGTCTGAAATGACAGCCACTGCAATTTGATGATGACAGTGATGGTTGGATAAAAATAGGCGAAGCGATCCCCTCATCAGTTTGATACGGTTCGGTTGGATACTGTAGCCGGGCTTTGGCAGCCATCTTTTCGGATGGATAGAGTAACCTGCTCTGCGTTTCAGAAAAAAGTGGCCCAACACTTATTTGTAGCTGCAGGGGTGTGAGACACAGTATATTCCACAACATCTATGACTTTTGGTGCTTGATATAGAAGCGGGCAAGCTTACTGGTCCCAGATGATTGGTTGTTGGCCCCTTAACAGCGGTGGCTTCTTCGCTTCAAAGCTAAAACGATGTTTTAACCCTGAGAGGTGATGTCTTAAGTGTTGAAGAGAACACAGGGAGCTTAGATTCATTTTATCCGATCACCGGACTCGCATGTCATTCCTTTTGGCACAATTTCTTATTTTGGAGCTTTAGCTAAATCACAAAACACGAAGTTTGCTCATCTTTCAGCACGACCCCACAGATCTCTTAGTGGTTTTACCTAGAAGCCATAGACCAGATTAAACATCAACGGCGCTGTAATCTCCCATGACAAGATAATGACAAATACATACACACATCTAATGCGCATAGAAAAGCCTGATGCTCTACACAAGCTTGTGCGGCTCCGGCTTAGGGAAGAAATCCGTGTGGGCAAAAACTTTTCATCCCATCTTCAAGTCTAATCCGCCACAGACAATAAAGTCTCCATTAAGCATAAATCTGATGTGAAAACGCTGAAAAACACCTGTGTGTGCAAACACCTTATGTTTACATTTAAGTATATTTGACAGACTTCATTTTCCAGCTTTGTTGTTCTGTTGTTGATTTTTTTTCTCTCAGAAGGAAAAACTATTAGTTATTTTTAAATGCGCTTCAAGATAAGGCAAATGTTTGTTTCTCTGTAGAGAAATATCCAATAATATTTCATAATCGAAATGCAATTTTCTACTATGTCATCTCTGGAAAGCAAAAAGTGAAACAGTATATTTCACTGAGGTGCTTTGTTGCCACTGGATTATTTAAACAAATCATATGAAAAGTTTTCTAAGATTTAGGATCTAATCAGATAATCACGCGTTCCTGTTTTCCTTTCAAGCACAGTTTAAGACTGAAAAAAATCACAATAAGAAGAGCAGGTGTTTACAAGTTTATATTCTGACAATCTCAAGGGACTTGAACCATGTCTTCTCCTCTTTCAAAAATAACAGTCTGAAAATATGTAGTTTATTTATTTGCTCTAAAAATATGTTAACTCTTCCGCGCTGTATGTTGCTATTTCGCAATGTTCAGTCCAGGATGCCGTTTAATTTAGTATCACCTTGAACTAAAAAAACATTGAAGAAATTGTTTTTTACATGACTGGAAATTAAGTTAGGCAAATATATATATATATATATATATATATATATATATATATATATATATATATATATATATATATATA
>NC_050524.1:32282758-32286447 GCF_002922805.2 Oryzias melastigma | reverse complement strand
TATATATATATATATTATTGAAGGGTTCCAGGTTTTGGTCTATGGGTATAGAGGGACTGAGTTGCGTTCCTGAAGCTACTTAAACAGTTTATTTGTAGACTATTGACAGGACACTGGCGCTGTCAACAACATGTCAGAGAGCTGGCTTTGCTGTCAGTGGAAAGTCACCACAACTGCTGACATTTCTCTCTTTGCCCTCAGTCTTCCCTCTTCCTATCGCTCACTCCCAGTGAAGGACTGTCCAGAAATGCCCTCGAGCGCTTTGCAAACAGGAGATTTCCTGAGATTTGAAAGGTCAAACAAAAGTGTGTTTTTTCTTTTCAAAATACACCAGCGGCACTTAACCTGTAGTTAAAAAAAAAAATACAAATCATTATACGTCTGTGTAAAATTCCCAACTCCCGGACCACAAAAGATAGGGTCAGATAACAAGAGGAAGACAGGTCTGACTTGAGCACAACGACTAAGAAGAAGACAAACTGAAAGGTAGAAATGGAGCGCAGGAGCGTGAAAGATGTGAAAAGACATATTCTTGTTAAGACTTGTTGCAAACTAACAATCTAACAGTCGGGGATTAGGGATGACCTCAGTGCCTTAGCATGATGTCATGATTAGCCCAAAGCGATGGTTGATGTGTGTGAACAGGAAAACGGTGACTGTGACTATCTGTAGTTCTTACAATATATTTTTTCTTTTTGAAAATCCATACCTGAAAGTTAAGTTTATTTTGTTTGCATGTGTACACATCTGAGTGAGTAGAAAAAAAGTAAAACTGCTGGAGTTTGCTTTATAAATTAACAGTTTGTTAAAGAAAAATAGTGTTCTTCTTCTTGTGTTGGATATCCGCTTCCTTATGAACAAAAATCAGCTTGCAACTGTAAGGACAGGCTTTCTCTTTGAAGTTATCCAACCAAGTATTACAGTTTATTCGCTTTGGTTGAACCCCTATGTCACAACCTCCAGGTCTTTGTTTTTATTATTTTTTTATCTGTTATTGATTCAGTCTTCTGCAGCGTTCGTTGGCTCATAGACAGACAATGTGTTACTGTTTGGGTAACTGGGAAGATATGAAAAATAGATTTTTTTTTTTTTTTTTTTGTCGAGTTATTGCAGGATTTGCTTGTGCATCATGTGTGGAGTTTTGTGCCTGAAAAGCTGGTTAATTGTTTTAATGACCTCTGAAAAATCATCAGTCATGTGAAGGGTTCAGAGGATCAGTGTTTAACACTGTCTGCATCACCGAGATCGCAGCCCTTTTTGTGTAAGAGGTCAAAATCGCAACACTTTCCACAAAAACACCGCTCAATTAAAAATGAACCTGTCTCAACAATTTACAGGCGGTCGATATAAAAAAAAAAGTTAGTCCTTCAGGGGGATGTTTGATGTCATTTCAGTGTTTTTTTTTCTTTTTCTGACATGTTTTTAACAGGCTCTTCATCACTGCGTGCCTACCCACTCATCTCAGTCATCACACGGCAGCCTCCCAACATGCCCCCCCACCTGCCACAGCCGACTTCTCCAGGCGCAGTCCACTCGCACCTGCCTTTGATTTCCCCCCAGCTTCCGCGGGGCTCCGAACCCTCCCCCAGCCAGACGCCCCTCAGCATCAGCAGCGAGTCGGAGACGGAGCGCAGCACGCCGCGACTGAAAAAGCCCCGACGCAGCCGTACTATTTTCACCGAGGTGCAGCTGATGGGCCTGGAGAAGAAGTTCCAGAAGCAGAAGTACTTGTCCACACCTGACAGGTCAGAGGAGTTCCCACAATCACAATCTGAAAATAAAATATTCCTCCCACACAAAAACTGAGAAAAATAATATACAAGACCCAAAAGCAACTAGAAAAAATGAATTTCGTGCAATAATGCTAGTGTGAATGCTTTTTGTTGAAAGTCACTGAAGATGCTGAAGCTTTTTGCTAAAAATGGTGATGCAATTTACTTAAATTGCTGAAGGGATTCGCTGAAAATGCAAACGCTATTTGCAAAATACTAAATTAGCTAAAAAACTGGAAATTTCATTAAAAAACTACGAAAGAGCACTGAAGTTGACCTAAATTTCCGAAACATTGGTTGTAAAATTGCTTTAAAATACCTAATACATGCCAATTTTGCAAAAATATTTAGTATGTTGCTTAAATATGAGCTAAACTTTAAATTAGCTCAAAAAACTTATAGAAAATTAGCCAGAAAAGCTAGCTTGATGTTTAAATACTAGTTAAACGACAAAATCGCCCAAAATTCCTCAGTGAACTAAATTAGTAAAAAACGTTAGCCTGTTGCTTAAATAGAAGCTAAACTGTTAATTTGCATAAAAAACTTCAATAGATGCCAAATTAGCCAAACAAGCTAGCACATTGCTTAAATACTAACTAAACTACAAAACATCTTAAAATTCCTCTGTAAATTCAACTGGTCAAAAACGTTAGCCTGTTGCTAAAATAGAGGCTAAACTCAAAATTAGCCAAAAAAATCCCCAGTATAACAAATTATCCAAAAATGTTAGCATGTTGTTAAAGGTAAACTCCAAATTATTTTGAAAATCACTAAAAAAGATTAAAACCCATGAAAATGTTTAAAGACTTGTTGCTAATCTACTTAATTTTTTTTTTCATTTAAAGGATTTCTCATTCACTTCCTATGGGGCATATTTTGCTCAAAATTTCAAAATATAAAGTTTATGAATACCAAAAATATAAGTAGTAATGCCCTTAACAAGCTGAACGTTTTGATACCAAGATTGCTGAAATCGCTGATAGTGTGATTGAGTTTTTACAAACGTACGGAAAGGAGCAGGAGAATCTAGTGTGAATACTTGCTAAGCATACAGGCTCTACAGTTATTAGATAAACCTGATGTACCAGCTGCCAAGCTCGTATCCATGCCACTCAACCTGCAGTATGACTTCCAAAGAGCACAGTGTTTTGCAGTGTGCACACATGTTTTGAAAAGGTCACAGATGCAAATGGTCAACCAAACGTCATCATTACTCTGTTACGGAAAAGAAAAGAATTTGTCTGAATGAGAGACAAGAGGAATGCTGACCTTCAAACGTCTGAAAGGCCCAACAAAGAAACACTGCTCCATTCAGAGAAAACAGGGACGGAGCCCAACACAAGCAAAACACTTCACTCATGTGCAGGTGTATGCAAAGTACATTAAACTGTCCGCAAAAAAGTAAAGGATTTTACCAGCTCAGTCTACGCTTTCACATTCAAGGTCATTTTTCAGGGCCTGATTTCAGCGTCAAAACATATTTTTCAGTTTTATTGTGGACCTTATTTTTATATTCGACTGGCGAACTGGTTTTCCCCAATAACCTGAACCATAAATGTAGTAAAAACCTGCCGGGCAGGAATTCTCAACTGCTGGTGAACCTCTGCATGAAGTAAGGAGAGCTGTTCAGTCCACCTCGTAACCCAACGTTCATATTCATGGGATGGAATTTCTAAAAAAAAAAAAAAAGAAGAAATATATATGCATGTAGTAAAACATAGAGAAAATGTGTTGTAAACTTTTTATGTCGAATGCAAGGAGATTGCGTTTGCAACTGTAGGCAAAAGTCCCACAATGCATTATTAAATACACCCCATCCTGGCTTGCCTTGAGCTGCTTGAAAGGCTCCGTGTCTCTTCTTGAAGCAGAAGCCCTGTAGGCAGAGCGCAGTTCATTGATTCAAACCAACCACCCGTG
>NC_050524.1:32276860-32282152 GCF_002922805.2 Oryzias melastigma | reverse complement strand
TATAATAATCAGTACGTTGATAATGAACTCTTCTACCAGCTTCATCAAAACACATTTTTGATTAGTTTCAAAAAGGATCCGACAGCCCTGCTGTAGCCTGAAGGGAGTGACTCCACTGCTGTTGCTACAGCATGATGTGTGTTGCCTCTCTTCTCAGAGACTCAATGACCATAAATAATAGGGTTATTTCTTTAAAAGCAATTAATTTTCCATGCCTCCAGTCGTTTCCCATTATATAGATTGTGCATGTGTGATGGACGTTTGATGGACTTGGTTCTGATGCCTTGCATCGCACACCCAGGATATGTTTTTCCATTTGATACAAGGAGGTGGATTCTGCTTTGCAACTAGTGTGTCTGTTTTCTAGATCATGTTTACTTCTTTTTTTTAAGTCTTAGATTCTAGTTTCACCTTCAAATAAGTCCGTTCCCTGGGGGCTTGGTGAAGAAAAACCCCTATGTCTGACTTTTAAAGAGCAAGGAAGAGGAAATCCCACTTAAAAACCAACTATCGATAAGTCCCTCGCTCTGAATGGGGATGTTTTGTTCAGCCTGTCTTACACTTCCTGAGGATTGCGTTTCAAACCAACCAATAGCCCAATTAGTCATGCATCGCCACATGTGGTAGATGCGTTTGGGATTTTGTTCTCAATTGTCCAGATTAAAGTGTTGTGACTGGATTTGTGACCTCGGTGCACATCTCTTTAGCAGCAGGTGTACAGTGTCAGACTCCAGCGCTAATGTTGGATTCAAGGATATTAGAAACCTCCGTGTTTTCTGTTGGTGTGCACTTGCACAGGTGGATGAAAACTAATCGATCCTCAACGTTTTCTGGCTAAAGTAAGATTACAGCTGTTTTAAAAGTGACTTTATTTATATAGTTACAGTATTGTTCACATCAAATCAAATGAACTTTAGTAAAAAAAAAAAAAAAGAATAGTGAATGTGATTGATTAAATGTAAACAATACATAAACTCCTGCTGCAGTTTAAAACAATAAAATCGCAAAGCAAAGTTTTCCTAAGAAGACAAATGAAAGTTCAGGGTGTGATTTAAAGAAAAAAATACACAATTAAGATGTAAAAGCACACATGATTGCACTAATGAAATATAAAGCTACGTGTGTTCAAACTTCCACTTCCAATGAAAAGTCTATGGCTATGTCCAAATTCCTTCCCTACTCACTATATTCGTATTAGATTCGTTTTTCCCTTCATGAAATCATATCCGGCATTTAGACAAACAAAAGAAAAGTAGTGAGCCTGGAGTCCAAATTGCTTTTGAAATCTAGGACACTAAATAGTCCCACACCATGTAGTTTTTTGGTAGTTCGGAATTAGGGTGGGAATTTGAACAAGACTTCCGCGTTCAAAACTCGCATGGTCACGAGTAGCTACAAACATTTCTGCGACTGTTTCTGTGAATGTGTGGCCATTGAACAAGAGTTGAAAGTTGAATAAAAGTCGAACTTTGACCCCAGCTGGAATTATATGGCACCAAGTCTTTCATATATCGGAACAGGGCTGTGAAAAAAAAAGTCTAAAGCGAGATTTACGAGATTTGCACCGCTTTGACGTGCACTTTGAGCCAGGTAGCAACAGTCCGGTGTAAACACTAGGGGCTAAATGCATATTCGAGGTTAAGTGTTTAACTCGTTCAGAAACGAGAATCACATGCCCCGGGTGAACACTGCATAAAACTCAGGATGACAAAGCATAAAATTAAACAGAAAGGAAAAAAGGACACAAGCATCAACATTTAATGTCAGTTTTACGGTTATGTTCAGGTGTGGAACATCAATATATGGTAATTTTATTTTGAATAACTCTGCTGTACATTTTTTTGGATTGGATATTACTTTGAAATGGATTTCTGCTTTGAAGACATTTCTCAAATACTAAATTTCTCCTGAATTCCCCGTAAAGGTTTCATCTAGGTGATTCTCTTTCTCAATGACATGCTAACTTTCAGATATTTTCACCCTGATTATGTAACACCTCAATATACCTATAAGGTATAAATGGCTGAAATTAGTACCATTTCTTATTTTGGGAGTCTGAAAATATGCAGTAGCGGACAAATGAGGTTTGCTAGAAGCATTCATGAGTCAAAGCCACAGCACTGGAAATGAAAGAAGCTAGAGGGTAGTAATCGTGCTGTTGTGCATGTGAACATTTCCTGAGTCTAATGAAGCGGATCTTTCTTGTGATTCTGTAGGTTAGACCTGGCCCAGTCCCTGGGGCTCACACAGCTTCAGGTGAAGACTTGGTACCAGAACCGGCGGATGAAGTGGAAGAAAATGGTGAGTTTTTCTTACTGTTCCTTTGAGTAAAAATTTCACCCTTGCCAAATGTTCAAAAACTCACAAAATTTGCACGTTCTTAGTATCTGGTGAAAATGAATTTTGGGCACACCCCACCAAAAAAACAAAAAAAACCCCCAGCAAAATCATAAAAATAAAAAAATGGGGCCACAATATCAAAATCCACTAACAGAAACCAATACACATGTCAAGAAAATACAGAGGAAGTTTGAAATTATTATTATGGGATGAGAACAGGAACTACGACTTGGCGGCCATTTTGTGGCAACGTGTGAAATTTGGGAATTTTCCCATTATTGAGCAATATGGGAAAAGGAAACTATTTTTGATGGATCTTTACATAATTTCCCACACATGCTGCCAGATTAAATGAGTGCTTCCCCCTACATATAGCCCTCAAAGCGAAGAGTTATGGACTTTACCTGATGAGGTCACCAATAGTCATGGTTAGCTAGCGTTGGCGCGGAGCTTCCAGCGCTCGAATATACATAACAGCAGTGATTTTGTAACTTTTAAAAGGTCATCCTACTACAAAAAGTCATTATTTACATTTAAATGTAAACTTCTTTGCTTTAGAGCGCACCCGCAAGAAGAAATTAGTTTCTCCTCTGCAGTACAGCGAGATGCAGAACCCCCTTTCGTGGGGGAGGGGTCTGTATCCCTCCGCATTGAGGGGAGGATATTAAAAAATATATTTTGGCCATCACTTGCACTTCACACACCACTTTGAATGGAAGGGTAAGGAAAAGGGAAGAATTCGAATTGGGCCCAAGTCTACAGGCAAAGTTTTGTTGACCTGAAAAAAAAGCACCTTTTGTACCAGCTACAAATGAAAACTCCTCCTATAGGGAGGAGACGTTGATTTTGTACGACGTTTGTGTGGCAATCTCACTAAACGTAGCATTGCCCAGTTGCTTGCACCTTTTCTATATGAATATTATAAAAATGTAACCTGAATCGTAAACTTAAGGTGAACAAAGCAATATGATATACAATAGGAGCATATTGGAAATGTGGGTGTGGTTAACAAAAAACCTTAGTTGCCAAGAAAATGCAAATATTTACTTTTGCAGATTCTACTAAAAATTACATTAACCTGTTTGTTACACCCAGGCAACCAAAAACTAAAATAGTTGCTATGGAAAAAAACAACAGAAGAGCTGCCATTTAAAAAAAAAGGTGTTTTTATTCATGAGTTTGTCACATGAATACTCTGACAAAAGCAGATGTGACAGAGGGAGGGGCCTAAAGCAGCAGCTCAGCCAATAAGGCGGCTCAAAAGGGGTAATGAGGGTGTTTGAGTTTTTAACTCTTTCTTGTTTTTAAAGGGTTTTTCTTTAAAAAAAACTGTAAATACATTGTTCCAGTTGTTTAATCAAAGATATACGTGAATATGAGATCTACCACTGGACATTGGAACCAAATGTTTGGCCAAATTGATGCTGCTTTCCAAAAAATGACTGTGAGATCACACTACACAAGGATTTTCATTTTTAAACGTTTGAAGCAATCCCATCAAACCAAATATCTGTCAAAAGAGTGTTTTCTCAGCCCACAAAGACAAGAGAACAGGTTTTGACAAGGCCAAATCACATCCGATTACATTTCAAAGACAACTCTAAATGTAGGAGAAAGTTTAAATATATTACAAGAAAATGGGTTAAATCGTTTGTTGATGCCAATCAAAGCTGAACGTCTTGGAAGGATTTGTTCTTTCAGAGTGGAGGCTGTTTGAAAGAACCTCAGCGTTATAATTTCTAAATCTTAGAAAGGTTTATTTTTTAAGAAATATGGCCCCAAATTTTGACGTCAGCTCGCAGGTGCTGCTGGTTAACTGCTTTTAGTCAGTGCAATAAAAAGGAATGGTAGATGGCAATGAGGCAGGAAGCGGGGGAGCAGGGAAGGCAAAATGTGCTTTGACTGATGATGATTGCAGCGAGAGCAAACACTTTTGTGGAAGGGTCAACAATGCGGAGAACAAAAAAGACCTGAGATCGTTAAAGATAAATGGGTGCACAAGGTGCAGCCAGCAGCAATATGTCCTCTCTTAATTACTATAATAGCCAGCGTTGCCTTTGACTTCTGCTGCTATTTATTACAAAAGAAGTCCACTAAGACTGTCTGGGTGTCATTCTAGGTGCTCAAAGGAGGTCACGAGGCCCCAACCAAGCCCAAGGGAAGACCCAAGAAGAACTCCATTCCGACCACAGAGGAAATTGAGGCTGAGGAGCGAAGAATGAAAATGGAGGAGGAGGAGAGAATGAGAAGGGGAAGCGAGGAGGCAGTTGGGAGCAAAGGAGGGGAACAATCCCTGCTGGAACCCCAAGACCTCATTGCAGAGACTCACAGCCCGTTCAGAGTGATGGACCCAACCCCGGAGCAGGAGCCACTCCTAATGACAGACAGCCATGCAGCAACAAACTAACCAAAGACTACAGCTAACCTGATAACTAATAGTGCCTCAGGATCAATGTAAGAAGAGCCAGTGTGGCTTTTTTTCAGCCATTTACTCTAAGAGCTGATTAGCTTCAGACTTTACCAACAGTAGCCTTGAATTCTTTCATAAACTGGGAGAAAGTATCACTTCCCACATGCCGATTGCACTGCTAAACAAGACCTTTTTCCAAGGGTGTCGAATCGAGTTAAATCTCAATCCCAGCCAGCAAAGCCAAATGGGCCCCTCAGGGTTTAAAGTGGGCAGAAAATGTGGGTTTGTCCGCAGTCTCCGTGGTGGCCCTCCTGTGTTTCCCCACATTGGCTTAAAAGGACTCTCAGTGGTAGGCTAGCTATGCTACCCAGCTTCCTGGTGGACAGTGGAACTCACTAGCTCCATACAGAAGAGCTCGCTAGCTCAATACAGAGGAGCTCGCTAGCTCCATAGAGAGGAGCTCGCTAGCTCAATACAGAGGAGCTCGCTAGCTCAATACAGAGGAGCTCGCTAGCTCAATATAGAGGAGCTCGCTAGCTCAA
>NC_050524.1:32261008-32276689 GCF_002922805.2 Oryzias melastigma | reverse complement strand
TACAGAGGAGCTCGCTAGCTTAATACAGAGGAGCTTGCTAGCTTAATACAGAGGAGCTCGCTAGCTCAATACAGAGGAGCTCACTAGCTCAATACAGAGGAGCTCGCTAGCTCAATACAGCAGCGTATGCTAGCTTGCTATAGGGGAGATCGCTAGCATGCTACAAAGGCGCTTGCTAGCATCCTACAATGGCGGTCACTACCTCAAAACCGAGGAGCTCGCTAGCATGCATTGTTGGATCTTACTAGCTCCCTACAGCGGAGCTCACTAGCACGCTATGTTGTCCACCATGCAGCTTGCTAGCGCTCTGAGCTAACCCACTGAATCCCCACTGAAGTCAGTGTGGGCAAACACAGGTGGGGCCACCACACAAACTGTGGGCAAACCCAGTCGGATCCCACATTTTCTGCCCACTTTTAAACCACATGGGGCACGCTTGGCGCTGCAGGCTGGGAATCAGGACACGGAAAAGCAAATCTTATCGTTAGATCCTTATCCTTTTTAGCCGCGAGAGATCAAGCGAGCCTCTGGGCTCTGAAAGCTGCCAAATACAAAGCACTGCCTTATAGTCGTGCACCTGTGCGTCCGTGTATTTTAAAATCAATTCTGTGCCAAAAAAAAAAACTGTAAAAAAAAAACATGGGTACAGTGCCTTGTTGGTCTCCGAGGAAAGCTTTTGATGTGCTGGTAAAACAGCCTTCCAATGCAGTATATTTTTTATTGTCAAGTGCCAAATTTCAATGCAGATTTGTACTGTTTAGGATAAAAGGACCTGTCTTCACATTGGAGCTGTTCTGTACAATGTAAAGGAGCAAATGTGTTTATTAGTTGGTTGAGCAAAGTTTGTGGTTTTTTAAGCTGAAAATCAATATTTGTGACAAGCCATACACTGTATTATACTGTAGAAATATGTAAAAAGTACAAAACATAATATTGTCTCTTAGATATATAAATATATATGTAAAGCAGTATTTTTCACTGTTATTTTGCATTTGATTTAACAGTTTTTTTTTAATAAAAATCAGAATAATTTTCAGCATTAAGGGTTCTTAGACTCTTGAGCTGTTGTGATTCTCTTCAAAAATAAATCACACTGTGTGCCAGCGATACAAATGCTGAACATTGAAAGTATCTGAGGCGTTTTTCAGCCTGCAGGCTTCGCGTGAGTACCCCTATCGGTATGTTAGACCTGCGTTAACATAACACTCTCTGCACCTCCCTGCCATTTCACTCCACTCTACTTCAGATTTGCCATCTTTAAATAGACATATTATAAGGCTGTTTTAATTACGCAAATGTATCTTTATTAGCAGTTGTTTCATATGAAAAGTGCAGTATTTTTCTGATGTAAATTATGCTCTTTTGGTAAGCTTGTTTGCTGTTGTTTTTAGGTTTGTATAACATTATTTTTGCTATACACAGGTTTGTGTTGATGTATTTAAATACACTTAATAAAACAACTATTATCCAAATTTCTCATTTTTCTTTCTTGAATGAAGGCCTACACAACTCATTTTGTTCTCAGGCACTCCCTGTTAGCTTGACTTAAGCATTTTATGCAGGCATCAGTTTAAAGTCACCTGCAGGGTCCTCTCAAACGACTTTTTAAACGTACTGCCTCTTCATGCTGAGCGACTATAAATCAAGCAGTTACAGTTGCTCTGGCAGGTTGAAGTTCAGGTAGATCCATCACTAATGGAGCTTTTGAGAATGCATTAACCACAGTCAGAGTTCAACATAAATCACACTCCAGAGAACAAAGCATTTAAGGACTTTACATATTGGCATTCATCATTTCTATCTGCAAAGCGAACACCATGACCTTCGGTGCACCCGAGGGTTCCTTCGTTTCATTGAACAAACCAGGAAAAGGCTAAAGGGTATTTTTAGAGCCTGATACCGGACACGGATGATTTCTAGATCAAACAGAGATCCATTCCACTGAGTAATACTTGAGTAATGCTCACACTGCTTGAACACCTTATGTAAACACTAGAAGTAAGTTATATATGTACTCAGCGGCAGAAAACCTGACAACTCTCTAAGCTAACACTGAACATTTGATGTCTTTAGCCTGCAAATCAAACATACTTCTACCAATTCTATGCACAAGCCTGGGACAAAAACTAGGATTTTTAGGTTATCAATCAGAAAATCCTATTTGGTATTGTAACATTTTTCAAAAACACTGATGATATGTTTTTTTAAGAGTATTTTTGGAAAAGACAAATGCGCAACTTTGCTTTAATCACAAAAACAATGCCAAGCATCTTGGAAAATATCTTTGAAATACCTTGTTTAAATTCTTTAAAGGATTCGAGCCAACACTGATGAAACTGTACAAAGTCATAAAACATTTTATGCAATGACTGCAAACAGACTAAAGCATGTGATAGGATTGCTTGTTTTCTTTACTTTGACATTTAAAGATTCAGATTCAAAATGTCAACCTGTGAAGCCAAAATTATAAAGTGATTGCTTAGTAAGCATTCACACTACAGTGATTCTCCTGCTGCTTTCTGTTTGTTTTTCAGCACGTAAAAACTCAATCACACTTTCAGTGAGTTCAACAATCTGGGTATCAAATGTTCAGCTTGTTCAGAACATTAATGCTTGTATTTTTTGTATTCATAAACGTCATAGTTTTTGAAATATTGAGCAAAATATGCCCCATAGAAAATGAATGATAAAGCCTTCCAATTTCAAAATTTTAAGTAGATTAGCAACAAGTTTTTAAATACATTCATGTGTTTTAATCTTTAACAGTAATTTATTTACAAAGATTGAGTTTACCTAATATTTTATGCTAAAGTTTTTGCAGAATTTGTTATTTATTGAGGTTTTTCAGTCTAATTTAGAGTTTAGCTTCTATTTTTGCAAAAGGCTAACATTTTTGTCTAATTTAATTTACAGAGGAATACTAGGCAATTTTGGAGTTTAGCTAGTAATTAAGCAGTGTGCTAGCTTTTTTGGCTAATTTGTTATCTACAGAAGTTTTATAGGCTAACTTATATTTTAGCTTTCATTTTAGCATTTGGCTAACGCCTTTGGCTAATTTAGTTTACTAAGGAATTTTAGGCTATTTAGAAGTTCAGCATTTAAGCAACAAGGTAGCTTTTCTGGCTAATTCAGAATCTACTATGGTTTTTTATGCTAATGTGGAGTTTAGCTTCTATTTTAGCAACAAGCTAATATTTTTGACTAATTTGGTTTACTAAGGAATTTTAAGCAATTTTGTGGTTTAGTTCATATTTGAGTAACACACTAAATATATTTGCAACATTGTCATGCATTAGGGATTTTTAAGCAATTTTACTACGAATTTTTCAGAAATTAAGGTCAACATCAGCATTTTTTCATAGTTCTTTAAATTTCCATTCTTTTAGCAGATTTAACATTTTGCAAATAGCTTTTTGTATTTTCAGCAAATCCCTTCAGTGATTAAAGTAAATTGCATCACCATTCTCAACAAAAAGCTTCAGCATCTTCAGCGACTACTTTCAGCAAAAAGCATTTACACAAGCATTATGGCAGATAATGCAACTTTTTTAGTTTTCAGTTATTTATGATGACATGTTGAAATTAATCATTTTTATTCACCAGATCCTTTTCAAGCTTGAACAGGAAGAGCCTAATAAACTAATAGAGTAATAAGCATGCGGAGCGTTCGGGGCACATTAACTGTTTTGAAGAATGGAATTAGTACAAATTTTTCCCAATAAATATTCCCATGAATCCAGAGGCTCACGGCAGCAGATGAGGAGACAGGTCTACATGCTGCTCACTGCACTTTGCAAGTTTCCACAAGCGGTCGTTCTCCTCCAGGCTAATTGTTGTGTGGCGAGGTAAGACTAGAAACAGCCTCGTGCAGAGACACTGGAGGCCTAATTGATGAGCCTTCGTTTGTGCACAAATCCAAGTTCAGGTTTAGGTCACTGCAGTGGAGTGACCCCCTCCACTCACTGAAATCTTCATTAAACAGCTGGCAAACAGTCTGCCAGCTGTTTAATGTGCGGCCAGGGGTGTTATCTCTTGATTTTAAGTGCAGGACCAACAGAATTACATGCAGTAAACCCTCAAAGGCAAATGCCTTCTGCAACAATGCTCGCCATTGTCTTGGGCAAAAGTCTTCCTTCAAACGTAATAACAGCAGTTTTGGTTTCAACACGGTGAAGCTTTATTGACACGGGTTTTTGGCCAATGTAGTACTGATGCACCAAGAGGAACACTCACCATTATATTGGGATCTCCCACCACAATGTGGAAAATAAAAAAGTTTGCATGAACTATTGCCAAAAACAAAGATTAAAGCTGAAGGACAGCAAACAGCACACGCCCTTTGGACTACTGAAAGTAGTGTTTCCATCATTAACGCGTAAATCCAAAGAATTCTTAAGCTGCTTCTCTCCGCATCTGAATCACTTTACGTTACTTAAATGAAAGCTTTACTACTGTAAAGTGTTCCATATTAGTGCTAAACTGCTATTATCAGCTTCAGAATCAGCTGGTTTAAGTACATTAAAGACCCACTCCAATGAAAATGTGTTTTTAACATGAAGCGTTATTCTGATGATGGAATAAATATATAAGATAATTTAAGGATAAAACTGCATTTCTGAGTATTTCTGTACTCAAATCGTGATGGATCAGGAGGACAGTAAAACCGGCTATTTGAAAAGCTCAGGCTTGTGATGCAGCAACTGTGATGCTTCCACTTGTAGACAAATAGATCCATTAGCATCTTTATTTTCCTCATCTGAGCTGGAATCTGGATCAAAACTGTACGGCTGGATACCTCCAATTTCACTTGCTGCTTTTTTGTGCTATGCTAATGTTAGCTTGGGCTCGTGAGGTGCTATAAGCTAGGAGAGAGTGTTAACAAAGGAATGATGGGAAATTAGTGAGGCTAACTTCCGCGCCAACAAGAGCACAACTTAGAAGCAAATTTCTAATGAACTGCTGCTGCTCTGCAGAAAATATGTCTGATAAAAAAAGACAGTTTTTTTTATTTATTATTTTGGCTTAAAACTTTTGTTATAAAAAATAAAAGACCGCTGGGAATGATTTTACATTAGAAAAAATAAAGTTAGAGTAGAACTTTAAGAAAACACTTTTACTGTAAAGTGTTGCATATCAGCACAAAGCTGCTTTTCTCTGCTTCACAATCCATTGGAATTAACTGCAAAAACAGATGAAGAGTTCAGGTTGTCCAAGAACATCAACACCACATTTATACCATTTAATTGTGTCAATCTTTACTAAGCCATGCTACAATCCTGAAAAAGAGGTCAAATACTATGTTGCTATAGGAACAGCCCCCAAAAAACAAAAACAAACTATAACTATAGAAAAATGGAAAACCTCAGTCCCAATAATAATAGAGAACTAGTTTTATACAATACCCAAAAATTTCAAAATGGAAAAATTGACAATAATTTAATTCTAATTTTTATCGCCCTATCATTCAGATTTTGTAGAATAATTGATCCTGTGTTCACATAATGTTAGTTAACTTTATTGATGATGATTTAATTGAAAGTACCCTATGTACATGTGTTTGATTATTTGTTTGGGAGTTAAAAAAATTGAAATGACAGCAAAATGGATGTTGAGTAGTTATTTTTTTCTTTTTTTTTTGTTTACCTGTACCTGTAAAAAAAGTTTTAAGTAAAAAAATCTTTGATCCACAACACAGTAAATAGTTGTCAACACCCACTGATACCTACCCTATATGGCAGCAAGATGTGCATTTGTACACTTGTAGACCTTAGTGACATGAAAAGCCCATGAAGTATTTTTTTAAAGTGTTTTGTTTAGTTACACAATGACTGATTGGGTGTTTTCGTGCAACATTAATTAAATTCAGGAAAGGTGAAAGGTTGTGATACATCTCCTTACTCTATGTAAACAGGTTCTTCTTGTGGTCCTCACAGGTGTTGCCCATCTGCACCTGGTTAGGAACACCTGTGAGCCCGGGTTCTGATGGGTTCTCACCAGATTTTTTGCTTAAAGAATTTCTAGGATCTGGGTCGGACCTGAGATATTAAACAACTGAAATCTCTTGTTCTGCAAAACCACTATGTGGCTTTTTGTTTTGTAATGAGCCTTGGTATCATTTTCTACTAAGAAGACAGACAGTGAAATGTGCATCAGTTTCTTCTCCCGATCAGTGCGTGGGTACTGCAAAGATAGTCTTTTACTCGGTTAGCACAGTGACAGGGCTCTATTCTTAAACAATCTGGACAGAACTGCATGAAACCAATTTCAATGCAGAGATTTTGAGAGGTGGTCCTGCAACCTGTGGCCACCCCTCTTCCCAACTGTCTAGGTCTGAATACTGTCCATGAAGACAATGTTTCCTGCACAGAATCAGTTTCTTTATCAACCTCAACATTTGGGAGTAGAGAGAATCAAGCTGACTGGAATGAATCCTCTTGGGTTGGTTGTGGTTCCATCATCCAAACAAGTTGCTGGAATTCCAGCAAAAGAATGAGGATGCCACCCCAAAGCACTCTGGGACCAGACTGATTACTAGCATGAGGGTTTTGGTGGTTCTTACACACTCTGTTTGTTAGATGATTAAACTGGCAGTATTTTTTATTTTTTATGTTTTCTGAAAATGTGCTTGTCATGTTATTATCTGTAAATGCATGCACTGTTAATGATATAATCTGATTCTTTTTTAAATTTGGGAGGTGTGACAGATGAGTTCAACATGATTTAAAGACCCACTCCAATCATCTTTGGATCTATTGTAAAATCGTTTCCAGTGGTCTTTTAATTATTATTATGCTGTTTTTTGGCCTTATTCTTGGACAAAGTTGCATTATATTTTTTTTCCTCTGAGTTTTTGGTGAGACAGTTGGTGCAGAGCAACTCCGCCCCTTTTCCCCTCCTCATCAAGCTCTCTGCTTTAGCACTCTCCCACTAGCTTACAGCCCCTCACACCTCCAACCTAATGTTAGTGGTGCAATAAAATGGGTGGGTAATATTAGAGCTATCCAGCTGTTCAGTTTTGAGCCAGATACTGTACCAGCTCAGACGAGGAAAGTATCTTACCAAGTATATCAAAAGTAATTGAAAAATGGGAGGCAACGTATCGTATTTCTCATCTCAACAACGGCTCAACTCCTCTCCACCTAATGTAGTTTGCTTTTAGGAAGCATCACTCAAAATGTTAAATATCTACTTGATATAGGAGCTGTGTGGGTGCTGTTTTTCTTGACATAAAACGTAACTTCGACACAATTAACCACAATGTCCTTCTTGCCAGACTTACTCATTTTAATTTTTTTTTTTTACATGGCTCGGTCTGCAGTCTCCCTGAATTATTTTATGTCTAGCCAGGGAGCCATCATGAAGAGATGAAAGAGCTACATGTGGATCTGGAACCGCAGGTTGCAGACCTCTGGTTTGAATCATATCTTATGGATAGAACACAGGCAGTGCAAATATCCAGGTCTTGGTCATCTTTTTTACCTTGTACAGTGGGAGTTCCTCAAGGCTCAATTTTGGGGCTTCACCTTTTTTGCATGTATATAAACAACTTGTCAAATGTATGTCCAAATAGAAAAACACAGTTATATGCAGACGAAACAGTTATCTATGTTCATGGAAAAAAAAAAAAAAAGATGAATCTGGTGCAGTTCTATCTGGAATCATGGTGCCAGTCTCGAACTGGCTCTAAAACCCTTCATCTCAATACCAAAAAGCAGTCTGGATGTTTTTCTCTTGACAGCCTTTAGGCACTGACCAGCCAACTTTCTTGATAAATGGAGAGCAAAAACAGGTGGTTGAACAGTTCAAATATATTGGTGTTCTGTTTGATTCTGATCTGACTTTTAATGTAAAAAATGTTTCTAGAATTATTAGATTTAATTTATCCAATTTGAAATACATACAATCTTATTTACCGTAACTATCAAAGCACCAACAGCTTATTTAGACTCACAGATGTCACAAGCATTGAGGTTAGAAGGTGAAAATGATTAGTTGTTTTCTGCTGTCTGTCTAATTTTTAAAGTTTCAAATCTCTACCACCTTTAATGAATTTAATTCATGAGAAAATTCACACCAGAGTATTAACCAGAGGAGAATGTGAAGTACAAAAATGCAGGACCAACTTCTGCGAAATGGTGGTGTCCGTCGGAGGCGCAACATTTTGGAATACAGTACCAGTTCACATCAGAAGCAGTGAAAACTAGATTCAAAACCGGTCTGAAACAGTGGGTAAGAACAAACCAGACTTCTACTCACACTTCGAACAATCCCTCAGGTCCAATAAACTGTGGAGTTTTCCTCTCTCTCTCTATGTCTACTTTGTCCTGTATAATCTGTATGTTATAACTTTTGTCTGTTATTGTCAAATCTCAATGTGTTCAGTGTTTATTTTTTCTCTTTTATCCACCTTAAGATGACAGATGTAATTTAGCACTTGTGTTAATTCTGGCATTTTTGTGTTTTTTTTTATGAATATGCACCTAATTTAAATAAATACACAAATAAAAATAATGACGTATATGGATCCATTAAAATGCATCTTTTCTAGATTACAAAAACACTATTTTTCAAACTGCATTTCTTTGCTTCTGATTCACAACAATTTGAAGAAAACAGTTTTAAAAAAGCAATTTTCAGCTTTGTTTTCTTCATATATGTCCTCCATCATCCAAAAAATGCCACAAGAGCATGTTAAAAACCCTATTTTCATTGGAGTGGGTCTTTAAATAAAAATGTCTACTCTCCATTGAGGAACTACATGATTGGTTAAATGTCATTTAAAAAACAAGATCAGAACTAGAAATCCAAAATAAACTACTTGACTTGTATAAGTTATGACAGTGGGAGCAAAGACGCTTTTTTTTTCCATGGTCAAATGTAACATTGGTCGCCTAACTCTTAAACATATTACTAAACTACTATTTAAAACCATAATGTCAACAACAGTTTTAATTGTTTCATGGATTAAAAATATTAGTATATAAATATTAGTAACTTCATTCTCACTGATCCGTCTTAAAAATTTACTTTAGTACATTATGTTCAAATCTCTCCATGTTGATTTATGGTGGGACGTTTCAGCCTAATGCATTTAGAGTGTTAATTACAGAGCTGCTCGCCTCTCTGTCTTCTTCTGATGGCTCATATTCTGGTCAACATGTCTGGAGTGCAATACACTGTTTCCTACCTCCAGGCTCCCATGCACATAAATCAAGAGAGGGGGGGTGAGACTGTGTATATGAATCCATGCATGTTTTTGTTGCAGAGGATATTGAAGGTCTTGTTAAAGACAGAGTAATCACTAGCTTAGGAGTGGATGTTTGCCCGTAGGATGTAGGTAGTAATAGACCTGTCAGTTTTAGCCATGAGTTAATGTCTGAATCATTGCAGATCCCAACAAAACCCTGCAGACCTCCATGAAGATCCCCGTCAATACTGACTTGACCTCATCACCGTTAACCGTTGGCAACCAGTCAATCAAATCCAAAGATTTTTTTTTTTCTGGTCTATTATGGAAGCATCTGGTTTATTGACATGTCACTGCCTTAGCAGGGCCAATATCAGATCCAAAAAACAAGTTGAGCACCTCATATGGATTTATCTTCTTCTTAGTGTCAAACTCAAGGGGGAAAGTGGGAAAATCCAAAACACACTTCAGGATAAACATTTATTGAACACACTAAAACTACATCTTTAAAACTGTAACTCTTTAACATAATTCTGGATTAGATATATAGCATTACCTGCAATAATGCTAGTGTGAATGCTATAAGCTGAATTTGGATGCTGAAGATGCAAAAATTGATAGCTAAAAATATAGAAGCTGATAGCTAAAATAATTTCATTTCATATTTATTGATTCATTTATAAAGCACCTTCCACCACCACTCAAGGAGGCCCAAAGTGCTCTACACAAGGAAAAAAGACACAAAGCAATAGTACAATATAAAAAGAATAAAAAGCATAAAACCAAATTTAAACCTGAGGTTAAAACCAACATAAAATAGAATAAAAATGCTAGGTTAAAAGGCTGTAATGGAGGAACAATTCTTTTAGAAAACTCTGAGAGTTATTTTTTTTTTTAAAAGCTAATAATAGCTGAAAACGCTGAAATAACTGAAATATTAGCTAAAAGCCAAATTAGCCTAAAAAGAAAAAAAAAAAACAAAAACCTTAGGTTAGTCAAAACTACGACGGAGTATTAGGGCCACCAAAAACAAAAAAAAGTAATATTGCGACTTTTTTTCTCATAAATTTATGACTTTTAATCTCGTAAATTTACGAGAAAAAAGTCGTAACTGCTAAATTACGAGAATAAAGTCGTATATTTATGACTTTAAAAGTCATAGGCTATATTTACGACTTTTAATCTTGTAAATCTACGAGATTTAAAGTCGTAAATTTACGAGAAAAAACTTGTAAATTTACAAGATTAAAAGTCGTACATTTACGAGAAAAAAACTCGTAATATTACCTTTTTTTTTTTTTTGGTGGCCCTAATACTCCGTCGTACAAAACAGCTATAGCAAGTAGCTGAAAAAATAGCTAAACTTCAAAATAATCTAAAAAACTTTTTAAAAAAGCCTAAATTAGCCAAAAACAATTAGCATGTAATTACTAGAATAACTCCAAAACAGCCTAAAAATCTTTTTTAAAAAGCCCAAATTAGCCAAAACAGTTAGCATGTAGCTGAAATATTAGCTAAACTCCAAAATAGCCTAAAAATCTTAGAATGCCAATTTTTAAAACTTTAAAACCGTAACTTTTTATTACTATGAATAAAAACAGGCATGAATATTTTTCCACAATAAATCATCTTGAACCTTAAATATCTTTCAATATTTACTCTCAGTAAAAATATATTTTGTCAAAATTATAAATGAGCTCAAGATAACATTGGGCCGTTAATAACAATAAAATGAAATGTTCTGGAGGGATGGATAGAATTACCCAAAGGGCCGGACTCGGCCCCCGGGCCTTGACTTTGACACACGTCTTAATGGATGTGCTCTCCAATTACTTCACTTTTGCTTTGGGTGTTTGTGTTAGTTATTGACAGAGCTGTGTTGTGATGGTTTGTTATGTCATTTACAGCAAGGCTATGGATCACTTTAATGTCAGATTGTATTTTCACAACCTGTGTGAGGATGAAGTGGGATCCTAATTTATTTTTAGCCTCCATCTTCCCTTAAATTTTGAGGCTAAACTTTGTATTTGATCCCTCGTTGGCTCTCCTGGCGCGGTGGGGGGGGGGGCTGCTCCTCTGGCTGGGCTGGGGCCTGTACTCTCTGTGCTCCTGTGTCTTCCCGCTCTCTGGCGTGGGGAGCCTCTGTGGCGGTCCCGCTTGCCAAGGTAAGGGTCCTTGGCGGGGTTCTGCGACGGGCGGGTTCCCCCATCGGCCCCATGGCGGGTGTTGGAGGCTCCAGGCAGCTGCTGCTGCTTCTTCAGCGGGGGGTCTTAGCGTGGGGATGGCCGGGCACCCTCCCCCTTTGTACATCCCATCACCATCCACCTCAGCTAAAAATAAACACTCACCTGAGCACAGGTGTCAGCTCACCTTCGCACCTCGCAGTTCTCTTGTGTACGTTTTGACTAGTTTATATGTAAAGACTATTGTAGTCAACAGGTATGTTTGTAACTACTGAGTGTGTGTGTGTAGCCCCACCCATTCCAGATTGCTATTCATACTTGGTTGTTTTATGATTTTACCCCCTCTGGTACCATCTTCTACTTCCACTAAACTCTTCTCTTTACCCCTCTTTTGTGTAACCCCTCCCCCAAAACTAAATTACTCCAAACTCAGTTAACAAAAACTCTGTCATTTATTACATTGCTAAGAATATTATTGTTTTAAGTTGAGTAAACTATTTTATTAAAACCAATCATTTTAAATGTAACAAATTACAGAAGTTTGTTAATTGATCAAATGTTTCACTGTTTTTATTGTTCAGTACCTAAACATGCAAGCACAGTTGATTTCAGATTGTATGTTTTTTTTCTGCCCACTGAGAGCTACTCAGTCCATTGGTCCCCTAAAAAAACATGGAAAATTCGTTTTAAAAATACTTATTTAAAGAGGTAGTTTAAAATATTAGCACTTTGTTAAAATCGAATAGTTATGATCTCATCTTCAAATATTAGGAGCAGTCCTGAAAGGTCTGGATCTCTATGGATTGAAGTTTTAACACTGTGATTACAGTTAACATATAACAGTGTAAACTGTAATAAATCATGACTTATGTTGATAAATTGTAATGTTTTGAGTCTGGGTAGCAAAAGTATAAATCGTCTAAGAAAAATAACTCGATTTACGTCCTTTTTTAATGTTTTTGTTTGCGTCTTTTAATATGAAATGTGCCACTAAGTGTAGTCCAACGATGACAAGATGGAAAAACTTTCAAAGTAAAAAACGGGCTATGTGTGTGGTGGGTTGTGTAAGGGTCTCTTGTAACCGTAACTAATTTTCAGGCACAGCTGAGAACATGGAAGTCATCCATACAAAATCCAGAAAAGCCTCTTGTTTTTCTTTTTTCTCCTTTAGCTCCTTGCTGTGACCTGGCCTAGCCTTTGAAAGATGTACTCTCATTTTCCAGTTGGACAAGAAATTTTACGCTTGTGCTTTCTGTAAAGTAACACAGCAAACTCTGGAACTTTGCTGTCAAGGAAACGGAGTGGAAGAGAACCCTGGTTTACCTTACGCCGGTCCTGTACACATCCAACTGAACCATCCAGAAATGGGAAGATGTCCAGGTAGTTTGGCAAATTCAGTAATGACAGGTAATCAACCAAACATGCTCCAAAAAGCAAAGAAGTACGAAGTCTACACTTGCAGCCTCCTTTTTAATCTTTAGTTTGAGTCAAGGTCTCCATCTTCTTCAGCACATCAGTTTAAAGAGTGGAAGACACACGTTCACCTGGACCTGGAGTCTGCAAGTGGCTCTCTGGTTAAAGAAAAATCAAGTTTTCAGTTTTTAAAAACTAACGATACTGAGCTTAAACATTTTAGACATCAGGTTTTGTGCCGTTAATAAATTAGAAGTCAGAAAGCAAAACCAGAATTAAGGTGAATTGGATTATAAGACAGATTGTCTTTTTTTCTGAAAATGCCCCTTATGGGTTGAGAAATACTAGGGCTGGGTTGATAAAATTGATTCATAGGTTTGGATTGATTTAAGCTCAACAGATCAATAATCAATTCATAAAAATTTAAATGCATTTAGCAGATAAGGCTAAAGTCTGCTAGCTTGATGCTAACGTTAAATGGAATTTCCCATAGGACAGCTAATGCTAACGCTTGGTTGACCTAAAAATACATTGCTGACTAAATGAAAATCTTTATAAACTCACATGCATGCATTTTTCCCAAACTATTTCAAATAAAGTGACTATTTGTGGTCTAAAGGATTGCTTTTTCCCCCTTAAACTGCTGTCTTCTTCTTGAATAAGGTGTGCTTCTATAGGGTGATTGCCCCCTAGTGGTCAAACTAAAAGGCCCTCCAGGAGAAGCAGAACAATGTTTACAATATTAATGATCTGTTGTTAGAACTTCTCCTTTAGAGAATCCAAGTAACACTGTATCATATTAACAATCTCATTATTTTACTAATACATTTTGCAATATTTGAACTGGATCAGATTAATATAAATATATTCAAATTATATAGTAAATTATTAATGTATTTCTAAAAAAAATTATATCAATTTGTAAACTCAAAATTGAATTAAATTGAAGAATCGCAAAAAATCATCAACGAATCGATTCAGGCTGTTATGAATTGAATCGAATAATTTCTGGAAATTATAACAATTACCCAGCCATAAGAAATACAGTGAGAGTGTGTAGATGTGTAGCAAAACACATGAAGTCAGCATTAGTACAAGTATTTGCACTAATACACTAATAATGGTATTTAGCATTCAGCCTCATGTGTTTTTGCTCATATGGACTTTTTCTGTTCTTTCATCCTGTTACTCCTATTTTTTCCTTTACCTTCCTTTCCCTCCAAAACTCACTCCCATCCCTGTTGGAACCTTTCTGTGTGGAGTTAGCATCTTCTCCACGTGCATGTGCGGGTTCTCTGCGGGGCACTCATCAGTCAACAGTCCAAAAACAGGCTTCGTAGATTAACTGGTTACTCTAAATTGTCCTTCACTGTTAATGTGTGTGATTGTGTGGCCTCACGACCTGTCCAGGCTTGTACCCCATCTGCACCAAACAGTGGTTAGGATAGGCCCCAGTAACCTCATGACCCCAGAAGAGATACAGCAGATTTGATTATGGAGAATTGCAAACATACCTAAAGACGTGACTTTCTCATTTCTGCTACTTGAAAATCTTCTGTGGGTCGGCTCTTACAAGAGTGGCAACAATCCAAGTCTTGGCATCAGCTCTCCACGTGCCAACTGATGTCTCTAGAATAAACAACTCAAAGCTTTTGTGTTACGTTGGCAGTTGCCTTAGATACCCAACGCTAAGCGAGGTTTTGTGATTTTCATTTCCTAGTTTAATGTTAAATGTATTGGATACAGGTGCAGAGAAGTGGATCCGACATATGCTGCTCTCAGCTTGTAATTGTTTCATTAAGAGCTGGACAGAACCAAACATGAAAGATTTATAGGACTGGAGAGATAACGTTAGCTATTCGCGTGAGATCAGCCATGTGAAGAGGATGACTGCAACAATCTAATTCTGAAAAAAAAACATTTTATGATTATTTGCAAAACGCAAATATAATTATTTAACATAAGGGGAATCTTCAGGGCTTAGTGTCGCTGAAACTTTTCTGTAGGGCCATCGAGGTGATAATGAGCTCAGGTGGATAAATTATGTTCCTTTCAAATATTTTCCATGTGGGAAACAAAAACAATAGAAAACACGGGATGAGTGCGGGTGATTGGCAAGCTGTGAGGATCTTGTACTTTCTCGCCATGCTTAGCTTCTCCTCTGTCAACTGCTCTGACAGCAGATCATGTCAGCAATCCTGTGATGAGCCTCCATGCTTTTCTGACTATCTGATGTCATGGAGCAGCCAGGGGTCAGCTGTCAGCTCGAGGGGTGGAGTTAGATGAGGGCGGAGCTTCCTGACACAACCCCATGTGTGAATCTATGAAATGCAATCAAAAAAATGTAATGTTAGGCTATTTGTATTCATTAACCGTAGCTCTGTCATAATGACATGTGCTAACATGTTTAATTGGAGTTATTCACCAATGCATGATCAAATCAAGTGTGTGCTGTATGCATCACTGCAAAAATTTATGGTTATAAGTAATTAAATTGTTATTTTCCTCTTATTTTTTGTTAATTTTTCATTATTTTTTTTATTAATGCATGTCCTTATTTTTGAAATAAAAAGGTCATTTTGTGTTCTTTTGTCTACAATTAATGCTTGAAATAAACCAACAAATCAAATAAATCAAAACAAAGAAAAGTTGCATTTCCTTATTATAATGCTAATATGAATGTTTTTTTGCTAAAAGCAGAGGTTGAAGATGCTGAAATTGGTGACACAACTTACAATAATTGCTGAAAGGATTTGCTAAAAATGCAAATGCAAAAGCTAATTACAAAATGTTAAAGTTGACTTAAATTTGTGTAAAATTTGTAGTTAAATTGCTTAAAATTCCTGATACATGCCAATGTTGCAAAAATGTTAAGGGTGATACTTAAATATGACCTAA
>NC_050524.1:32257566-32260954 GCF_002922805.2 Oryzias melastigma | reverse complement strand
ACTCCAAAAAAGCCTAAAATTTGTCAGTAAACGAAATAAAAAAAAAAATGCTGGCCTGTTGCTAAAATAGAAGCTAGCCTATAAATTAGCCTATAAAAACCTCAGTAGATAACAAGTTAACCAAAAATGTTAGCATGTTGCTAAAATTTTAGTTAAACTCCAAATTAGCATGAAAACCTTAGATGCCAAATTAGGGAAAAATTAAAGCTAGCACATTGCTTAATTTTAGCTAAACTCCAAATTAGCATAAAAACCTTAGTAGATGCCAAATTAGCCTAAAGAAAAGCTAGCATATTGCATAATTATTAGCTAAACTCCAAAACTGCCTAAAATTCTCAGTAAACCAAATTAGTCAAAAAGTTACCATGTTGCTAAAAGAGAAGCTAAATTCTAATTAGCCTAAAACCCCAGTAGATAACAAATTAGTCAAAAAAGTTAGTATGTTGCTAAAATATTTAGTGAACTCCAAGTTTTTTGAAAATTACTATGAAGATTAAAACATATTTAAAAGGTTTGTTGCTAATCTTCTTAGAATTTAGAAATTTGAAGACTTTCTCATTCATATCCTATGAAGCATATTTTGCTCAATATTTCAATAACTTTAAAGTTTATGAATACCAAAATTACAAGCAGTAATGACCTGAACAAGCTGACTGTTTTGATACAACACTGCTGAAAGTGTGATTGTTTTCTTGTGCCGAAGAACGTACAGGAACGAGAAGGAGAATCACTGTAGTGTGCTTACAATCAAATCAAATCAAATTAAATGATTGCTTTGGATAATAAAATAGCAGAAAAAATTATAACTTCAAAAGAAACAATTTGTTTTACAAGATAAACTTTAAATATAAGACAAGCCTGCAGCCACATAACCACAGAGATGAAAAAATCATCATGGCTTTTTGTTCGTTTGGAAATTATAGCTCGTAAGATGAATGCATGCTGTACGTTCAGTCCTTTTTCTGCTGCTGACAAAAACCCTTTTTATATGCACTACACTCAAGTGAGTCAGTTCCTCTTAACTTGTTGTCATAAGGCATCAGAAACCACAGTTCTGTGAAAAAGGAAGGCCTGCCAAAGGTTCATCCCTCTCCACCTGTTGTGGCACTGGTTGCTATAAACATTCAAGTAATTTCAATTGAGTATGCAGGACTGTAATGTTTCCTTCAAGATGTTATCTCCCTTCGTCTGGCTCTGTGCCATGCACTCAGGGAGTTTGAGTGCAAGCTGAAACACATGCATACTTAGTCATTCACGCAGACACACTCATACATAAAAACACACTTTCATAAGTTAGGAAGGTACGAGGACAGGAAGATGAAAGGACTAAAATGAGGTAAAGTGGTTAAAATGTGTATTTCTCCTCTTGGCTCCAGCGAGCTGACCGCCTCTTGCCTTCAGGACAAACTGCACAACAGCATTGCTGACTGGTGAAGCATAAGGAAAAGGCTCTGAGGCATCGCAGTATGTAGATAATTTCATAAGCACTTAAAGGTGATGAAATACAAGGGCATGGCAGATGCAAGATTGTTTTTTATGTCTTAGAATTTGAGTGTGTTCTAACTGACAATAGAGCACTTTATCATTTTTCGCTTAAGGCCAACAGGATAAGAATTTTTTTATTTATTTCAAATTGCTCCGTATATATCTTTATTCCTTAAACATTGGTTTAATCTCTCTAGAGTTGGAATTTTGTTGTTTTTTATCGATGAACTCTAGATGTAATGTGGCTTTTTTGACATACAATAAGTTTTTTCCTCCCTGGTGCTTAATCCTTTGCCTCATTTTTTACTGTCAGCCCTCCTAATCCAGCCCTGACGGTTGAGGCATATCCCAGCATGCACCAGGCAGAGGGACAACTAACAATAAACATCAGTGGCTGCTCAGATTAGGCAGGTGAGGGTCAGTGGTGGAGCAGAAGAGGGTGTGATGGTGGAAAGAAAATACAGATACATTACCTCATAGTTTACCATGATCTCTTTTTTTACCCTCTCTTATTCACTTCATTTCTTTCAAAACTACTACATCTTGTTGATAGATAAAATATCCAAAAATAGCATCAATATTTTATAGTTTAGTTTAACAAATCAACTTTTAAAATGCTGCTGGTTAACCCTTTAACACCAGCGATGTCCCTGGCGACCCCTAAATAACGCGGTCTTGTGCTCGCCGTAAATCTTAAGATACATTCACATTCAAGTGAACACTTGCAATGGATAGTCTATGTAAAAGAAGGTAAACGCTAATTTCAGGATCCCGACCAATCAGGGACTTAAATTTTACAGTGATGTATGTAATTGGTTAATCTGGTAAAACCAAGACAAAGCAACATGCCAGATGACATGTGAGTTTGTTTTCCAAATAGAGACAAACCAAGGCCCTGACATTATGGTAATCCACCACTGCAAGGACGCCTGCAATGACCCGAACGACTTTTGTGCTCAAATGGTGAGATTTCCACCGCTTTGACATTTTGCACTAGATGTTGAACGTGCAGCAGCAAACAGTGGAAAACGGGCATCAAATGCCTGGTGTTTACGTGGCTTTAGACCGTTTTCACTATCAACAGCAATCAGCAGTAGAAAAGTGGCTTTTCCAAAGACACATTATTAACATTACTAATCAAAAGTGTTGCAAAACTGTTTCTCCACAATAGAATCAGGTTATTTACATTCACCTGTGAAAGCTGCAATACTGTGACGTCAGATTAACACGTTAAGAACACTTTAATCTGACGTGTGCTTGACGCCGACAATTTTTTTGACGCATTAATCGCGGATTTTCTCATACATCCCTTTCCATACCGCGTGCGGGCGTCCCGCCCTCTAACTCACCGGCTGCTATCACTAGATCATGGGGGGTCTCCAACCACCGAGCTGCTCTCATTAGATCACAGGCGGGTCTCCAACCACCGAGCTGCGAGCTAAAACCGGCCCGGCACTAGGACCTGGAGAGCTCCTGCACCCTAACCCGGCTCCGGTTCGCGTCCAGTACCACGTCTGGTGGTACCGGCTCGCGTCCGGCGCCGCGTCCCGAGAGCTGCGGACCCCCGACGTTCCGAACAGCAAGCGCACCGGGGGACGTTCTAAATGTTCTGGAGGTTTAAGCGTGATCCAACCCCAGCATAGCGGTCTGTCTGCCGGCATATTCATGGCGTGAGCTCAACTGGACACGTCGCTGCATCGAGCTGCAGCCAGAGAACGCGGCGGCAGTAACAGACTGTCAAACTATCCACAGAGTATCCCGCTTTTCTCAGTCTTTAATGTTTTAAAAAACAAATGTTAATTGGAAATGATAAACCTCTATTTTATTTATTACTGTAGTTCAGCAGAGGAGGAAAAGATTTGGTCCTGACAAAAAATGAACATGAAAGTGTTATGGAAATTTT
>NC_050524.1:32255906-32256771 GCF_002922805.2 Oryzias melastigma | reverse complement strand
ATTTTCTCATACGTGCCTTTCCATACCGCGCGCGGGCGTCCCGCCCTCTAACTCACCGGCTGCTCTCACTCGATCACGGGCGGGTCTCCAACCACTGAGCTGCGAGCTAAAACCGGCCGGCGCTAGGACCTGGAGAGCTCCTGCACCCTAACCCGGCTCCAGTTTGCGTGGTCCAGTACGTCTGGTGGTACCGGCTGGCGTCCGGCGCCGCGTCCCGAGAGCTGCGGACCCCCGACGTTCCGAACAGCAAGACCACCGGGGGACGTTTTAAATGTTCTGGAGGTTTAAGCGTGATCCAGCCACAGCATAGCGGTCTGTCTGCCGGCATATTCATGGCGTGAGCTCCGCTGGACACGTCGGTGCATCGAGCTGCAGCCAGAGAACGCGGCGGCAGTAACAGACTGTCAAACTATCCACAGTGTATCCCGCTTTTCTCAGTCTTTAATGTTTTAAAAAACAAGTTCATTGGAAATGATAAATCTCTATTTCATTTATTACTGTAGTTCAGCAGAGGAGGAAAAGATTTGGTCCTGACAAAAAATGAACATGAACGTGTTATGGAAATTTTATTTTGATGTTTTTTTAATTCTATTTTACTGAACGTTGAATGACGTTTTGAATTTAAAATGCCCTTCACTTGGGCTTTTGTTAGGCATTTTATGTTACAGCCTTTTATTGTTAAGAAAGTTTATCTCAATACAATGTTACAAAATAAAGTTTCTGATGAAAACTAATAATTTTGCCATTCTTGTTTTCATAATTAATTTAGAACTGTTGAATTGTTAAATTGTTAAACTGTTAAATTCCACATTTTTTTCCTTAAAAAAAGGCCACATATTAATTTGCAATTAATCGCGAGTTAACT
>NC_050524.1:32246574-32255817 GCF_002922805.2 Oryzias melastigma | reverse complement strand
CCCAACCCCCCTCCGCCTGTGCATCATTAACCAATCAGAATGTAGTGGGCGGGACATTGCTGAAGACCGAGGTGCAGCTGTCTCCGAGCGAAAAATAACCAGTTCAAAATAAGCTGTTGGATTTAAAAAAAATAAAATAAAAACGCAGACACCGATAAGTGACAAAATATCCCAATTTTGGCATAGATGGATAAGTATCAGTCGACCCTTACCATGAATCAGATCAACAACCATTAGGAAATGAATTAAATCCTTGTTAAAACAAATAGTTAAAACTCCTAGTATAAAGCTTTTTGAGTGTCTGGTTTAGTATGAACCAACAACATTGGATGATTTGGTCAGAAAATGACATCAGCAATAAGAAATGAAGGAAATACAAAGTGCACTGATTAACTATGTTAGATATCAATATTAATGACCCATCTGTATTTAATACCTTCAAATAGTTGACATCTAAAATCCCTTATTAAAGCTTCCTGAAAAGAAGACATTTGTAGTGAAGTTGTTGGAGATGCAGACAAGTAACCCCCACAGTTGTCTAAAATCGTCCAGGAAACAACATAACATATTGTCGGTCATGTGTTTGGGAGGAAATAATCATTTGCAAAGAGACACAGAGGAACATTTCCGTGTCGACACTCATAACTGAGCAATCACACAAACATGTTCAAGGGGTCAAATGACTGGCTAACTTGTTTAGAGAAGATCAAAGAATTCCCATTAAGCTCTGTTAAAATGCCCAATAGCAATCACCACAAACACAATATACAAAATGCATCAAGCGGTGATGATGTTTTTCTTTCCTGTAGTGTGGGCGGGAATGATTGAATCTACATGATAAATTGGTACAAGGTGCTTCCTGATTAGCAACCAATCTGGTCGGGGGGCAGAAGGGGAGTTTGTAAAAATGGGAGATGATGACATTGGTCTGCTTATTAGGCTCCGAGATGATGAAGCGAAGGAACAGACGCACATGACTGATGAATGAAAGAGTGAGAAAGCATAATAATGAGAGCGCTCTGTTTTTCTTTAGGAAAGTCGGTATCAGGGGGGATTTTCCTTGTTGTTGAAAGGCTTACTTAAATCAGATCTTCTGTTGATTGAAATGAATCGGTCCAATATCGCAACTCCTTACAACTCGATCCCGGCCACAGATGGAGGAGTCATCTGAGCGAACACTCTCCCTAATCCTCCGCGCTCTCATGTGCTGCGGCATTCGGAGTCGTCGAGGAGGGAAGAAAGAGGACCGCGACACAGATGATCCCTTTGAGTCCCCGAATGCTCACACAAGAAGTGGCACTTTCACGTACACACAACGCACACGGGGGTAAACGTGACTGTTGGCTTTGGAGCAAACTGATTTCATGCTGGACAAGGGTGAGCTCCAAAACAACATGAAGGTGCAAAGGAGAGTGTTTTGCTAGATTTAGCTCTCATTCAGCAGTTGGAGTGCAGAGGGCTTGAGTCAGAGGTCACCGTGTCATGCTTAGTTGTGTAAATGTGGCTTTGACCTCTCCTCACCTTAGAAGGAATTGTGTTTCATGGAGTTTAGGAGAAAAACACTGCTCAGAACTACCAAAAAAAAAAAATCAGCTATAGGAGTATTTTAAACCTTTAACACCTGAGGCGTCGCCGGTGACGCTCAAACACAACACTTTTAACGTTTCAATCGTTAACACAATCAACGTGATTCCAGTAGATTCTGAAAAGGAAAAGCGCATGGCCATACAGTTGACACAATTAACTTAACTCTAGCGGATTCCTCACGCTGCACAGATGAAGGATGGATGTTATCAACGTGAATCAGCTGATTCTACCGACAAAAGCGACTATTTATACCGGATTTGCATCAATATGTTATGCTTAGAATGTAAAATGATGCAGATCGTTGAGGATAGAAAAACTGTAGAAAACATTTTCAGGATTTGTAGTTAAATAAAAAGCAAAAGTGATGTTTATTCTTTTTATGTTACTGCTGAACTTAACCAGAAGGATGACAAAAAAATTGACAAATACCATTTCTTTCTATCTAAATCTTTGTTTTTATCAGTTTTGCTGATTCTGATCTCCTGTTAACACATATAACTTTAATGTTCATAAATCCAGTAAAAAGTTACACACAAGGCAAAAAAAAAATCATATTACTGAATAAGAATCGTAGTTCGATTCATGAATCAATGACCTTGATTCGTGAATCGAATCGGATCGCCACCTTAAGAGGGTAGAGTGTCTACAAATACAATCAATGAGAAAGAGTTGGCGACAGCTAGTAAATGACCACAGCTGAGCAGAAACGTGTGTTGCACATTGCAAAAAAATACGCTTTTAATGTGAACTGGAGGTGAAGCGAATTCCACGCTCACTCCACGCTCAATCTGCTTCGTGGCGCTTACGCATCATGTGTGAACCCCATGTTAGACGGAATTAAGGTGTTTGAGGAGTGTAAATTCACTAAAAAAATCTAAATATAGACTACAAGCAACTTTTGTAGTGTGTTCCTCTGTTGTTCTTGTTGCTAACCACAAAATAAAGAGACTTACAACAGGTAAAGTCTCGATGTCTCAATGCAAGAAAGGGAAAGAGGGACGCTTCAGTATATTTTTCATTTAGATTTATTTGTACAGGGACAGTCCACATTCATGAACATTTCTATAAATGTGCCAGTGTTAGCTACAAAGCTAATTTTCAACCGTAGTACCAGGGCAAGTTGCAGGTTTGCCAGCAACAAACACCAAAAACACACAACATCAAAATTAAGAACGACAGTAATACAAAATTCAGTAAGAGTTTGAATGTTAAAGTAGTCTCTAAACAGTAAAAAAATAAATAAATTGAAGTTACACTTCAGTTGCTAGATTATTCTAATAAAACCATTTAAACAGTCAAAATGTGATTTACATTTGCAAGTTCGTGCAGTTGTCTGACATGAACTTTTCAAGAGTGAGTGCATTTTTGTTTTGAAATAAGTCAAAGTTTAAGCTGCTTCTTAAATGTATTAAAAGTGGGAAACTCTCTAAGGGTTCGAGGGACACTGTTCAAGATGTTACAGCCTTTAACAGAGAGAACAGTTTGTCCAGAATGGTTATGTCTGTTGGGCACCACACAGTCACCCCTGGCTACAGACCTTGTGGGTGCACCGGCTCCATGTCAACTTGATATATTCTCTCAATGGAGAAGGTGCAAGAGTATGAAGAATTGAGTATATTGTACATGCAAATTTGAAGTATTTATAGTTTTCAAAATTAAAAAAATGACAAGTTTTTTAAAAAAAAAACTGTGGTGATATGACAGTGGCTTCCTGGCAAATATTTTTAATGCCTTTTTGTATAAAGAGACTAATGTTTAAGAAATATGTTGCTAGTGAGTGTCCATATTGAAAAGCAATATTCCATGTCGTTATCGCAAGAAAACTAAACTTGCCTTCTCATGATAATGAGAGAGAGCATCTCGTTATCACGAGAAAACGTAAAAAAAGTAGGGCAGGCCATTTTCGGCTTCTGTGTAATTTATTATTTTATAGAACAATTAACTGCATAATATTGTAATTATAGCCTTGCAAAAGAGTGGTGACGTAATCCGGGTGTATCCGCCTTCGCCCAACAGTAGCTGAATTGGCTCCAGCAACCCCGACTAAAATAAAGTGGGTTTTGAAAATGGATGGATGGGCTTTTTTTGTTTCATATTTTCATAGTGACATTAAAGTAATTTGCCTCACCTGTTAGCTTTTCTATAAATGTAAAATATTATTTCCCTCTATTGTATGTACATAAGCACAGCCTGTTTTCATGGTTTCGTCACGTCTTAATCAGAGTTCATGAACCCGTTTTGTTCCTGAATGTAACTAAACATAAATAGCTTAAATCCTACAATCTGGAAGTCTCACACACACACACACACACAAAGCGTCAGTTTCATTCCATGGAAGAGCTAAATATTTTTACAGCAAATGCCTTAATCGGAATCAGTCAGCAGGTATGCTGCAGGTTGTGATGCAATGTTTGCTTTCGTTTGTTTCAGCGAACGGAGCGTGAAATGCTGTAATGTAGAGATGCATCACTTTGCTGGCATCCAGGCCGAGCGAGAGAAGACACAACGAGGCCCATTGTTCAGGGGTGGCCTTGGATACAAACTAATGGTTGCTATCTTTATCAACAATGGCTCAAAATACATCTGTTAGCTTGAGTGAGCATAAACAAAGACAGCTAGTGTTCGGTGTTGACTGACAGAAGCTGTGGGACATAAATGATTTACTCTTCCAATAATTCCAGGGCTGGGCACCCTGCATTACAAGCATAACCGTAAACATCTATAGTCAGAGACTTAGTGTATTGTACACATACATGACCCAACTGTAAGAAAAATAAAAAGGATTTCTGTTGCAAACCTGGAATGTAGATCCAGACAGGCATGGCAAAAGAAGTGCACAAAGTGGGGTTTTAGAATGGTGGTGGCAAACTTTATTCGGATTATTGTTCAAGTGAAGATGACCTAAACCGAGCAAAAGCCAAGGCATGCAGCGAATAATTCCTAATACCCCAGTGTTTGCCTGTAACTGTCATCATGACTCTCAACACTTCCCTCACGTCCAGCAAAATGCCTTTCCGCATTGAAGAACAAATACCATGAAGTCTTATATGATTTCAAGGTTTTTTTTTCCACCCTCCGATCCCTTCAGTTAATGAAAATAAAGGTCTTGCTTACTTGTCTGCTTTACAATGTACACATAAATTATTGCCGTCTTAATTGCATTACCTCAGAGTTAGTTTAGAGACCACCCACATGCAGACAATGGAAAAAAAGCATTGCAGATCTTATGATCGTTTCTCAATAGTTGTTCGACAAGGATCCCTGTTGCAAATTCTTTATTTTATTGAGACAGTAAATCTGTCACTCTTTTATTGGAGATAAACAGAATCTTCCACGGAAACAAACAAATTACATCTTTTTCATCAGCTTCTGCAGCATTTTCCTTCAGGTTTCTTTTGAGTACTCCTTTGTCCCCAGGTTAAAGGAAATTGTTAGCACATGAATGTGGACTGTTCAGTCATTCACGATGTACTAACCTGCATGACAGTAATCCTTGTTGATCTTTCTTTCTTTCTGTGTGTGTGTGAAGGCGTGTGCAGTTGCTGTGTGCGGTTGTTTGCCTGACCTCAGTTTAGACACTCGTGTGCTGACAGCAACCCGCTGGGTGAGCTTAGTGCTCCAAATGAGACCAACTGATGACAATCACTGATCTCAGCGAAAAACATCCTTTTCACGTTACTATTCACGTTGAAACTGTTTGACGAACACGGGAGTGAATTATTTTTGCACTTGACAGTAATTATCATGTATCATTGGGTTTATTTTATGTCTCAATTAAGCTGTTGAAGTTTGTTCTAATGCCAAATGCTAGAAGTTTATTCCTAACAACTGCAATTAAAGTCACTATTTACTTTTTTTTTTTACTTCACTAAAATAAATACTACAGAGTCCAGGGGCGGAGCTACAGGGGGCAGAAAAAAGCTTTGCACGACCCAGTTTTTGAATCAATGTTAGTATAAATATTGGCAAATGCTAAGAAACCCTTAATTCAAGTTACTTTAATCATTAGTGATAGAAACTGCTGTTATAATTAAGGTTGTCAAATTTTCATGTTAATTGGAAATAATTAATAACAGACATTTTTAGCATCTTTTTTAAAATTGTATTAATCAAATTTTTGCATCAGGTTGTTACTTCTGTGCTATGCACACCTGGTGAAGCATTTTATTCTGCTCATACTATGGTTATTTAAAAATGTATATGAATATTAACATTTTTTAGAGCTTTAGTCCTACTATATTTGTAAGTTTCAATTGTTTTCATAAAAGTGGACTGTTTAATAGCATTGTCATGGTAACAGGTTTAGCGCAAGGTGCGCATTTAGGTTACTCCTAACGAGTCACTTTTTACTTTATTTCAAAAACTAAAATAAATGAAATAGATTCCAGGGGCGGAGCTACAGGGGGCCAGAAAAAAAGCTTTGCCCCACCCCCAATTTTTGAGTCAATATTAGAATAAATACTGTCAAATTCTAAGAAATCCTTAATTCAAGCAACATTAAGCATTAATAATAGCACCTCAGCTGAAGGAACCGCTGTTTTAATTAAGGTTGTCAAATCTCACTTTTGCTTTGAATGGTTACTTCCATGTGATCCTCACCTGGAGGAGCATTTTATTCCACTCATACCATCATCATTTAAATAATAGACGTAAATATTATAGAACTTCAGTTCTATTATAGCTTTAAGTTTAAGTTTAATGCGCAGTGCGTCGCCCTATTATGGTAACGGCTCTAGAGTAAGGCGCGGACAAACCGCGCTCCGCTCTAGCTCCTTTTTGAGAACGGTGATCGTCATTAGAAGTTAAAAAAAAAGTAAGCATGCTTTTGATTGTATTCTTTCTAAATTAATCTGTGAAATTTGATTTTTACAATCATTTCATGAAGATTGCTTTTTTTCTTCAGCCTTTTGGTAACAAGGCAAAGACTGAAAACTCTGACTCAAGTTTATCTGAGAATATAATTACTAATATAAGGACCCAAGTAAATATTTTGGTGACAAGAAACAATGAGAGGTCAAAAAAAAAAAAAAGAAAAAAAAAAGTTTTTTTTCATTTATTCATTGTTTTATGGTTCAAATCTGGTAAAAAATGTTGGAATGCTGGAATAAAATTGTGCAAAAGTGGATAAATGTTTTTTTCACTTGTTCATTCATTTCGGACCAGCAGGGTGTAGGGGACATCGATTTGGTGATATATTGTGATATTTCGTTTGATCATACCTGTATAGACTTAAAATGCTGACATGACAATATTTATTAATTATTCATGAGCGTCCTTCAGCGTTTTTCTTTTTGTTTTCCACCTAAACCCCCGACTGGCAGCACAGAACACTTTGAGCAGCTCTACACCACGACCAACACAACAGCTTGAGTTAAATGTTCAGTCAGCCTGGCGATTTTCGTTGTTATGAGACATTTACTACTTAGTTTTTACTAAGGATGGATAGGTGCCAAACCCAAACTCTGTGCCACGTTGCTGCCAGTGTCTTATAAAAACATGGATTGCAGTACTTTGTAGTGGCTCAGATAAGAACGAATGAAGCAGTGCAGCTTGTAAATGAGATACAGTTGCAGTGCTTAGTGTTGTGATCATTAAATAAAATTAAGTTTACCATTTTATTACAATGAGAAACATATTAATATTCAGGAATAATTTTTTTTTTTAAGTCAAACTCTTTAAAAAAAATAGGTGAAAAATTGTCCTGGTAGAATCTTGGGATATATTGCGATATGTATTGTATCGTGAAACATGTATCGCAATATGTGTAGCATTGCCTGACTCTTGCCAAAACATACCCCTATAAATCATACCTCTTATTTTATCAATTTAAAACTTTTTACAGCTCACTTTATTTGAAATAGTTTAAAAACATATTCTTTTTTTCTGTTCAATGTGATTCAAGTGGAGTCCTGGATTAAATTACATTGTAAATCAGAGACGTATGGCATCAACTGGTGCAAATACAGCCTTATAGCAAACAGTAAGACATGTATGGAAGCCCTGAAGTGTCAAAAACATTATTAAAATAAGTAGCTGGGTTGACCCCAGTAACCCTGTGACCCCAAAAGGGATTCAATGAGAGCAGAAATTTGACATTTTCTTAGAAATTGTATAGTTTGAAGGGGAAATTAGACATTTATTTTCAGATTTCGTGATTTTTAGCTAATGTGTCAACACGATTCAGTCATTTCCTAAACCTACTCTTTCCTGTTCAGAGTCCCTGGATGATGGAGCCAATGCAGCGACTGCTGGGCGGTGGCGAGGGATACCCTCTACAGTTGACCCGTCCATCACAGGGAAACCCAGAGAGAACAGAATCCAGTATTGGTATTTTCTGATGAAATTTTGTTGTAAAAAATAATCAAAAGAAAGTGTTTCTCATGTACTTCAACTTAATATCCAAGTCTATACCATTTTGTGACTAGAATATACAGTATGGCGAGGAATCTTGTTTATAAAAACGTCCCTTCCTTTGTGACAGTTATTTGGAATTCAGAAAACTGTTAAGCAACCAAATTGGCCAAAGGTTTAAGACGCATCGCTTTGCATAGTTACCCGCCACGCATCTCCTTATTTACATGAACTTGAGCTGCTCAGAAATTTTTTTATAAAAAACAGAGCAAAGATACTCACGAACACTTTTTTTGGACTTGCTCAAAAATTGTAAAAGTAAAATATTTTAACAAATATAAAAATTGAAACTTATCAACAGATAATCATTATAAATAAATATTGGATAAATAAATACAACTAAACTAAAGGTTACATTACAAACATGGGGTAAAAAGTTGTGTTGGACGTGTTTCCTCTTTCCTTTATAACACATGTTGGACACTTTTCCATGGCCTCTTGTAAAATTAGTCACCTGTAAATCATCAACAATTTCAGTTTCTGACTTAACTTTTGCTCATCAAACTGTTGCTGGAGCTTGTGTGAGTTTGGAAGTTGAGCAGAGACTCAGACCAGAGCTTTGGGGGAAGTGCTCAATAAAACAGTTCTTCCTTAATTTACTTAAAAAAACAGGTGAGGGAATGATAAAATCAATGATTCAATCAAATAATGGACATGCTGCATTGGAAGAAACCAAAATATGAGTAATTTACGGCACACATAAATACAGTTTTGACTTGCAGCACTTTGAGTTTTATATATACTTTTTTCCATTTTATTAGTTTGTGAAATTATATATTACTCTCTTCCCATGGGCTTTTAAAAGTAACTTCAACGTTGTTATTTCTTGGAAAGAGTTGGTGAAATTGCACTCAGAGAAGAAACTGGTTCACTCTTATATTAAAAATTCTCCTGCATCCCAAGAAAAAAAGAAAGGGAAAAAAAGAGTTTGTTCTGATGTAGCATTAAGGGCAAAGACCTACTTTGATAAAAATTGTGTTTTTGATGTTTATGTAGCATTTTTCTCATGAGCAAGGACACATATATAAAATATGGTGACATTAAAACTATATTTTTCTGCTTCTTTTTTCAAATCATGATGGATCAGGAGTAAACCCGTGGTTTGAAAAAGGCCAATGTTTCTCTCTTCTCCACTCCAATTCTGATGCATCCACTTGTAGGCAAATGGATCCAAAAACATCTTTGTTTTACTCGTCTGAGCTGGAATCTGGCTCAAAGCTAAGCCTTTTTTTTTTTTTTTTTTTT
>NC_050524.1:32197981-32246550 GCF_002922805.2 Oryzias melastigma | reverse complement strand
AGATGTTGGCTAAAAACTGCATAAACATAAAGAAAAGACCACTGGGATCTCTTTAATAATAAATCAAAATATAGTTGGAGTGTAACTTTAAAGAAAAACATCACTAAGTGGGTGATATATGGCCTCCATCATGAGAAAAATACTACAAGAACATGTTAAAAACACAATTTTCATTGTAATGTTCTCTTTGATCAGTCCTTGGCTTAAACAGTAAAAAAACAACAACAAATATTACTTTAAAAATAGGAGTTATTGTGATTTCAAGCAATAACATGTCCAGGTCGTTATTGTAAATAAGAACTTGTTCTTAATAGCTTACCTGGTTAAATACAGGTTTAATAATAATAATGATGTTTTAAAATTTGAAAATGAGCTTAAGTCATCTTTTTTATGCATTGTTGTTTTTGTACTACACTATAGTACAGTAAAGTATAGTACAGTACTCACATGTGAGGTGGTGATAGCTAACAGGTGATAGCGTTACAGTCAAAAGAGTTATCAAAATTGGTCAAAAAAAGGAAATTCATCTCTCGTTACTTCAACTGACATCCATTCCACCTGAATGAACAGGTGAATTCATTCAGTTCAGTTTTATTTATATAACCTAATATCACAATGCAGTTGCAAAAAAAGGCTTCACACCGGTAATTGTGCAGAAATATAAAATCAGTCAAAAAGCATAAAGAATAGCTTGTAGCCAAACTAAACACAACATGATAGTTAAGCTAAACTGGGCATCCCTGCCTTAGACCTGATCCTTCATGGTAAGGAAAGGAGAGATCCTCTCCCAGGATAGACAGGTGATGTACCAGGACTGTTAACGAAGAATTTGTTACTCTAACTCTAGAACTACATGTTTGAATTGAGTAGCAGATGGGCTTCATCCAGATGGAATTGGGACAGCTTGTGAGGGGGGGGATGAGGACGAGCCAGAGGCGAGGTCCACGGTCAAGAACAGAAGAACAGACAATCCACCTGGAATCTCTCCCGCTACGAGGTGTGAGACGAGCCAGAGGCGAGGTCCACTGCCAAGAACAGGAGCACAGACGATCCAGCTTGAATCTGGAATCTCTCCCACTCTGAAGTGCCAGATGAGCCAGAGGTGAGACCCACTGCCAAGAACAGGAGCACAGACGAGCCACGTGGAATCTGGAATCTCTCCTGCTACGAGGTGCGAGTCGAGCCAGAGGCGAGGTCCACGGTCAAGAACAGGAGCACAGACGATCCAGCTGGAATCTGGAATCTCTCCCGCTCTGAAGTGCCAGATGAGCCAGAGGCGAGACCCACTGCCAAGAACAGGAGCACAGATGATCCACATGGAATCTGGAATCTCTCAAACTCTGAAGTGCCAGATAAGCCAGAGGCAAGGTCCACTGCCAAGAACAGGAGCACAGACGATCCACGTGGAATCTGGAATCTCTCCTGCTACGAGGTGTGAGACGAGCCAGAGGCGAGGTCCACGGTCAAGAACAGGAGCACAGACGATCCACGTGGAATCTGGAATCTCTCCCGCTCTGAAGTGCCAGACGAGCCAGAGGCGAGGTCCACTGCCAAGAATAGGAGCACAGACAAGCCACCTGGGATCTCTCCCTCAAAGAGGCGTGAGACGAGCCAGAGGCGAGGTCCATGGCCAATGCCACATTGAATGACACATGATTACCACCGTCTACCCCAAGTGACACACCCACCACACAAGTGTCAAGCAAGAAATCACTTGCAATCAACTAAACACATGCAGTTTCAGCACCTATGGATTCTAACATACTGTCAGTAGTTCTGTTCCATTAGGAACCAAAAATTGAACTGGGAAAGACTTATTTCCAACAGTTTTACAAACGTAGTTGAGTCTACCAGCTTATCTGAGATGACTAAAACTTAAAATCAAATAAGACAAATGCAAACAAGACACATATTCCCACACACACATGCACAAAAACACCAGAGCCTAGTTTCCACGAAGAGATGCTTCTGCGTTCTCCTCTCACATGAGCAAAGGTTTCCACTTGCTCATCTGAACAACCCAATCCTCCCAGAATTACAGGGAGATTAGAGCTGGCTTACGCTGCCTCTGAGAATCCCAGCTACAGAGATCTATCAGAAGAGACAGTGGGCTGCACCTGTTGCCCACCAGGCCCATTAATAGTGACAGTTCAGGCCATCTTTGTCAAAAATAAAATAAACGCCGACAAAATATTAAAATATTGAATGCTCAATCTTCTCTCCTCCATTAAGAAACAAAACCCTCAAATGCTTAACGTGTGAAAAATGTTTTGAATTTTATAACATTACTTCATCTTCTGGCAAAAGATGTCTCACAGACCATTTGAGTGTATGAATGGCCCTGGGAGGTTCTTTATTGTCTTTCCACACCCTTTACAACCAGCTGCGTGTGCAGTAACTCACTCCAACATAATTACCCTAAAACGCACACCATAAAAAAGGCAATTTCAAGAAAATAGTGTCTAGAAAAGTTCATAAAAATGGAAGTTATTTACATAAATAACCGTGCAAAATGACTGTTAATGCTGTGGTAATGGAAGCGAGGAGGGAGTGTGCACTTTTGTGTTAACTGCTTCTCCCAAAGGTGCAGCTGACTTGCAGGTGCAACGTGGAAAGCCTCGCGGATGTCGTCGTGTGGACATAAAATATTGCTGGGACTGCTTTGGTCTGTTGCCAACCGAAGGAGCAGTTTATGCACATTTATGTGTTAAAGTGTATTTACTGTTACTCAAGAGCGGCGGCGTGACTCACCGAACTGCCACAGAGCAGGAGAGAAAAACTGACAGCATTACTGGGCAAGGGATTATTTGATCGCACAATAACACGATTAAATGATCACAAGAACAATAGATTAACTATGATTTGTTTTCTGATAACTGGCCACACCTCTAATCTGTTTCACATGAGGAGATTCTTTTTTTCAATGTGGAAAACAGCAACAAGTGAGTCATGCCCTGGATTGTGCAAACATGTAATGGTTTAAGATCAATGAATCACTCATTTTCACAGCTTCCCATCCAGACAAGCATTGTTATTTTGATAGAGAGATATAAAACATTACTGCATGCTAAAACTTTTTGCAGCACCAAGTTGTAAGCTATTTTTGTAGGTGAAACAATGCAATTCCTTGCATTGACACAATTGTGAGAATTTTGCTCAGGATGAGTGTTTTAGAACAAACTAAATTTTGATATGAACCAGGACACAAGTGCTGTTCTTGCAATACTGCAATTGGGCAACACACAAGATGTGACAAATTGCTTTGTTCGTCGAGAAACAAACAGGACAGGTAACACTAAAAAATAACTCACTGTTGCTAGGTTACAGGCAAACAAACAGGGCAGAGTTAAGATGTTGATGGGTGTAAATCAGCCTCAGGGGACAAGTCACTGAGGCAGCGAGCAAGTTTCACAAGTGATGTACAGCCAAGTATCAACCAGCGTGAAATACCAGCAGCTAATTGTTTATCTGTTTCCCTTCGTTCCTTCCACGCTTCTAATCCTCATATCAGTTGATCTTTGTCGCTTTATTCCTTTGAATCAAAAGCTTTGGGATCTTTCTGTTTCTACGTTGGTCCTGGATTACTTGTTGGGCCTGTTTTTGCAACACGTTCTCATCCCCGAGTCTTCACTTATTCACGTTTGGTTAAGGACCCTTCGCGTCACTTTTTGATGTTTAGGTGTCTCCCATTTGTCATTTTTAAACGTATTGGCTGTTCCCATTAAATGATGGGTCACCAACATCCGAGCCGCAAACTAGAACCGGTCCAGTACTGCGATGCGTAGCGCACCGGTACCAGGTCGCGGTACCAAAGGGGCACCAGTACCGGGTTAGCATACTTGTACTTGGTTAGGGTAGCGGTTCTGGACGCGTCCCGAGGACCTGAGGGTTCCCAACCCTTGATTTTATGTTCCTATTAAATTTTGGGTCCCCAAACCTCCGGGCTGTGAACCAGAATCCAGAACCGGCCCAGTACCACAACACATAGTGCATTGGTACCCAAACCTGGTACCGGTACCCTAACCCGACACCGGACCAGCAGGGTGCCGGACCCGTTCCAGTACCAGATGCCATACAGGGCGTGGTACTCTGTACTGAGTTAAGGTTAGGATACCAGTACTGGGTTAGGGTAGCGGGAATGGACACGTCCTGAGGACTGGTGCGCATACGGTACTGCATCTGGTACCATGTCCCATGGGCTCTGGACCCTTGATTTTACATTTCCATTAAATCTTGTTCACAACCTCCGGACCACGAAACAAAATCCAAAACCAGTCCAGTACCCAGTGCGTAGCGCACTACTACGCAAACCTGGTACTGGTACCTGAACCCTAACCCAACACCAGCCCAGATGCGATACTGGACCTGAACTGGTACTAGACGTAGAAGAGGGCGCCGCACTGGTGGCAAACCAGTACCAGGTTAAGGTTAGGATACCGGTACTGGGTTCGGGTAGCTGTACTGGACACGTCCCAAGGACCAGTGCGCATCCGGTACCATGTCCGGAGGGATCCGGACTCCTGATTTTACATTTCCATTAAATCTCGGGTACCCAACCTCCGGACCGCGAAGCAGAATCCAGAACCAGTCAAGCACCCAATGTGTAGCGCCCTGGTACCCGAAACCCTAACCCAACACCGGACCAGATGCGGTGCCGGACCCGAACTGGTACTGGGCGCAAACCGGATGCAGTATCGGATGCGGTACCTGACACGAACCAGAACTGGGTTAAGGTTGGGGTACCAGTACTGGACGTGCCCCGAGGACCAGTGCGCATCCAGTACCCCATGTGTCGAAAATCAAGCTCCGGGGGCCGGATCTGGCCCTCCGGCTAATTCCGTCCTCCCTCCAGATCATTTTATCTTATTATTATTAATGACCCAATGTTATGTTGCACTTATGTCTAACTTGTATAACATTGACAAAAATACATTTTTTGGAGAGTAAAATATTGAAAGTTATTTAAGGTTTAAGTTGATTTATTCTGGAATAATATTCCTTACTTTTTTTATTCATAGTTATGTTAAAAAGTTACGTTTTAAAAACTCTGTTTTAGTGAGTTCAATAAGTGCTGCAGCTGAACTTTACTGGTTACAGAAAAGCTAAATTATATGGAATGTACAATGAAGACATTTCCCAGTATCACTGAATTGGTGATACTTGTTCTTTGGTTTCGATGCCTTTCCGCTCGACTGGGTTGACTGGGGACATTCCTCAAATGTGCATAGCACACGTAAACATACCTGCACACACCCTTGTCATGCTCTTCATTCATACTCAAAGCAACAAAAAAAAGTTTCTTTTTTGACATGCTAAATCTGAGGGATATGCAAGAAAAGTCCATGAAAGCCTCGCGGCACGGTTTTGCTGCTTGTTTTTCACCACCTTTGATTCAACTGGTTGTGACAGCTGCACACTTTGAAGCAAGCGCACACTGGTTTTTGTAGTTTAGCGCTGCTTTTCTGTTCACTATTTCTTCTCAAGTTCCATTTTCTTTAATGAATCAGTGAGCAAAACTCCAACATACAAGGAAGCTACCCCAACTTGTATGATGTACGCTGAAATTTGAGAACAGGAGAATCACATAAATGTTTAAGGAAGAGTCGGATTACAAAAGAAAGGATCGCTCCATTAAACTTCAAAATATACTCTTGAAAAGCACACACTATTTATAGACGGAACAGAAAGAGATTTTATCGAAACTGGTTTGAATACAACTATTAGTATTTTTGTTTGCGCCTAAATGCTTTCTCCATTTGCAAAGCTCGCTGCAGGTTTTGGGTCACCTGACCTTCTATGGGGGGTACATGTCGGCAAGCCCAGCTGTTGGCGAGATCACTCTGCACCGACGGCGTGGAGCCGTGCTGTGCACTGAGCTAATGGGCTGCGCGTTACTTCATCGCACTTCTAAGTGTCGCTCTGTTTAAGAGAAGCCGGAATGACCGCAGAGGCACTAATAAAGTCATTCAGAGGAGAATGAGAGCCTCCTTGGGGATTTCAGACACATTGTTGAGAAGTCTTTCCTGGAAACCCAGGTGTGGCCTTAAAATGGAGCCGTCCACCGAGGTGATCTGTCACACTCCGATTTATGGATTTGTCATCTCTATTTTAAAGTTAGAACCCATTTTTCATTAACTTCAAGTATATCATGTTTTATATGAACTGGATTAAAAAAAACAATTGATCTTTTCTTGATAAAATCCTGGGAGAAACAGGGCATAAAAATGAAATATGAACATCAAATGTGACTAATATTGCAGCACAAAGGATTTTTTTGTCTTAGATAGCAGCAGTTTGAGTCATTCCTTGTTGAGGATATACGTGTGAATTGACATGAAGTCCTTCTGTCTGCATTTTATCTTTACAAATGCCTCCGAGGCATTCAAGGTCCATAAATTTTACGGCAATTAGATGACTTGCTGACAAAAGTTTGTGCGTGGAGGTGAAGCTGCATACGATCGTATGGCTGTCAGCACATATGACTGAATGTGAACTGTGGAGCGTAAATCAATCCAAGCGCAGAAACAGATATATAATGATAAAAAACTTCATATTTACTCACAAAAACTCACATTTCGATTAATTGGATTAAAAGAAGAACAAGGAATAGTAGCGGTTGAATTTAATTAACTGTGCTTCGGTGATTTCCCGTTTTTCCAGGAGCTTGATCAAATTTTGTGAGATCATTTCATTGGCATCGATTCTCAGGACTGGACACGCTCCGCTCTTTTCTCGCCGGGTGAAAAGAGGGTTCTTCATTTTTACAAGAGGGGGGGCAGTTTTTTTCCACTACTCAAAGTCATTTTACCATCCTGCTTCCATGCCAACTTTCCTCATAAATTCACAATTTCAGCTCCTTACCTATCAATACATGTCAGTCATTTTTACGTCTAATGAAAACTGACAAGTGGAGCAAAGATAGAGGGGAATTTATGAGCTGTTGTTGGGGGAATGATGCATGACACTCAAAAAAGGAAAAAAAAAGTTTTTCTTTTTTCTTTAAATCCCGTCTCCGTAATAAGACGGCTGCACACGTCTTCCTTGACAGCACTAGAGGACTCACATGCATGGACAGTACAATACACCCTCCTGTGTTGGAGGAAAGAAATTTAATCCCTGCTCAAACAATAAGCATTTAGGTTGTACAAATGTTGAGATTACCTACAACCTTCCACCAGCAGAGCACCCATTATTATAGGATAATGGAGAGTAGAGGAAAGTTTCAAGTTTGCAGACAGATTGACACATACAGAAACTGTCGTGTGTATATACTGTAGGAGAGTTAGGACAGCTCAGGAATGTACTGTATGATCGGCTCTCAGTTCCTTTAAACTATAAAAAAATAGATTATTTTATTTTAGTCACTGTGATTTTAATGATGATTTAAAATTTGAAAATTTTTATGCACTATTGTTTTGGCACTACAGTGCTTATGTAAGTAAATTTAGTTGAGTGTTTAAACTTAATAAAATTACTATTTAATTTCTCAAAAAAAAACTACAAAAGTAGCCATTTGTTTTCCTTATATATTATCAAAATGTCTCAGTATTCAAATAATTGAACTGTACAACAGGCCTCGTATGCTAGCGCCCTGGAGGTCATGTTTATGGATTTTACATGTTCTACCCACTCATATGAGGGTTGTATCTGTTTTACCCAACAATCCAAAAGCTTGGAAACCGTCCATGTGTGTCTTTGTGTATCGTTGTGTGTCTCAGAGATAGCTGGTTTTAGCTTCAGCAAGCTCCAAGAAACAGGAAAAACTATTGTAAGGATGAGATATTGGAAATGTTCATGCATTCATTTGTATTCTCTCGTCATCCTTTGCAGGGTCACGAGGATGCTGGAGCCTATCCCAACCAGTGAAGGCAGATTGACAGTTTGCCTGTCTGTTGTAGGACCGCTAGTGGAGCTGGTTAGGTTAATATTTCAGACAAATTGTGCATTTTGTTGTGCAGGCACCAAATTTGACATGAATGTACTTTAGGATGTCTCTCTTTCAAAAAAGCCACAAAAACTAAACCAAAAAAGGCAGCAATTTGTAAAAATGGCAGCAATACACTCAACTGTTACAAAACTATTCAATGTCTATATGCCCCAGTTTCAACCTTGAAGGTGCGTTCACGTCGGACGGGATTCATGAATTGAGGCGATCTTATGTCCCGCGGTGTGATTTGAGTGACGGGCGCTGCCTGAAGGTCTGGCAGCAGCTCCATTTGAGCGACGAGGCGCGAATCAAGCTAAAAACACTAAATAAAAAAATAAAAAAATATATTTTATCCCCCCTTGGGTTGACAGTCAGCCTTCAAGCTCAGCCAGAGACACAGAAACACAGTGGAAGCGACTGTCATACAGTCACAGCCCCCTGTACCAGGAAAATCTTTAAATAATAATAATCATAACCCAAACATGGAGACAAGATTACTGATGTTAAAGATGTTGCGGCGTCAAGCTCAGGCAGACGGCGAGCTGCAAATTTGTCGCACGAATCCCGTTCAGAGCGAATGCCCCATGAGGCTGTCCGTGCACAAAATGCAGTCTTTAGACTTGAGGGGTACCTACAGTACACTATTATAGGAATATTATATTTTTATTAGATGTATATTTCGGGTTGCACGGTGGAGCAGTGGTTAGCGCTCTCGCCTCACAGCGAGAAGGCCCCGGTTCGATTCCCGGCTGGGACCTTTCTGTGTGGAGTTTGCATGTTCTCCCCATGCATGCGTGGGTTTTCACCGGGGACTCCGGCTTCCTCCCACCGTCCAAAAACATGCTTCATAGGTTAATTGGTGACTCTAAATTGCCCCTAGGTGTGCATGTGAGAGTGACTGAGTGTGTGATTGCGGCCCTGCGACGGACTGGCGACCTGTCCAGGGTGTACCCCGCCTTCGCCCTTCAGTAGCCGGGATAGGCTCCGGCACCCCCGCGACCCCGAAAGGGACAAAGCGGTCAGGAAAATGGATGGATGGATGTATATTTCAAAATCTTGGATTTTCTTCTGGCTGACGTGTTCTTCTGACAGAGGGGATCCTGAGGTGCATCCATGAAATATTTTGAACCACAAAATGCTCGATTGTTTCTGATAATCGGCTCCACCACACACAAAGACAGACAACCAAACACATAAGTAAGGCTAAATGCAGTCACTGATAAACCCATGAAAAAGGTTTCGGATGGAAATAGCTGGAAATTTAATTGAAAATAAAATTAATACAAAATTAAATTACTATTCAAATCAATCTTTATTTATATAGCACTTGTCATATATACGAATGACACAAAGTGCTTTACAACAAAAGTAAAACAGTATAAATAACATAAAAACTAATATAAACAACTTTGGTGTAGAATACAAATATTTTTCTTTTTAATTAAATCCTATAAGTTGATAATAAGTTAATAATCCACTGTGATAGATGAAACCTTTTTCCACCGTTTTGTTAAAAATCTAAGCATAAATAACAAAATGTAATTAATTGAAGTAGATAACAAATACTACGAGGTTTTTTGATATGTTTTGCATTTTTCTTAAAAACCAAAGAACCACAATGGAGGGAAGAAGAGGTTCATGCGGCTCCAGGTTGCAGAGCCCCGACTTAGCCCATATTATGCTACTTCCGCCAGTGTGCTTCATAATTAGTATGCTTTTTCCCTATCTTCTCAAACGCACGTACTTCTTTCTTTTTTGTAAAAAAAACCCAAAGATTTTAGATTGATGCCAGATAATTAACAAACACATTAGCAAATAGATTTGTAGGTTCAAGTAGTTTTAGAGAAATAGGCTGTAGCTGCTCCTTTCTGAAGGAGCTGGTGTCATTATTGAGTAACTCATCATCCATGAATTTAGAAACTAAAGTAACCAACTCATTTATGACTAAAGTCTTCCAATCATACATAGCGAAAATTCTTGAATGTCAATACAGCAATAAATATTTTTTTTAGTTTTGTTTTGTGTTAAATGTTCATAAGACACATTCTGTTCAGTTCTTAAATTCATCAATTATTCCAGGAACTCTTTAAGGGTTGGCATGTGTGCTCTTGTAGAGAACAATGTTAAAAATTTAAATAACGTGAAAAAAATAAATAAATAAAATCTGCACGTGCAAGACACACGAAACATGTGAAGTGAAAGTTTGTGCAAAACTAAAACTAATGTGAAAACACATAATAAAAAAAGACATAATCGAGCTAAAACTTTTTTTAAAACCCTACGGATGTATTCCCCTCTGTGGCAGCACTCACGTTAAAAGTACTGCTGAGCTCAGGAAGGATATGTTTTCATTTTCTGCCTCAGGGCAAAGGGTTAGAAAGACAGGAAGCAAGAAAGCACCTATTCATAACTGTTAAAAACCTAAGTCCTTCCTCTGGGCTTTAGCTGCTGATAGACTTACACCCATTGACTGATAAGGAGGAGGGCATCTTTCAGCATGCTTTCTCCTGCAGACAAACATACAATTCACAAAATAATATATTTATATATATAAAAAAATCCAACAGTTGTCTATCTGTTTCTCAAGTAACAAAGGTGAGCCTGTCAACAACTCAAGGAGTAAAAGAATGTCATCAACTGTGGGGGGGAAAAGGTTGCATCTTTCAGGCCATAAAATGCGCCAGAAAAAGTGCTGAAGAGGTTTTTACTGTCTCTGCATGGTGCCAAAGAGAAGGACAGATTGAAGGAAGGAAAGAACGCTGGCAGGCAGCCGCTTTGCTTGGCACACGTCCAGTTTGAATGATGTCATGGTGGGTTAAGTGGTTCAAAAGTGGTTCAGCAGGCTTCTGGAGTCGAAAAAAGAGAGCCTTTGTGGTTGTTTTTTTTTTTTTTTTGGAGGGGGTGACTTCACAACAGGTGAAACACAAAAATCACTGTTTTTCTTTTGACCCTCTCATCAAACCGATGTGTCTAATCGGTAATAACATGCTGCTTTCTCAAACAGAATCTGATCCGAAATTCTAAATGTGTTCGGCAAACCGTTTTCAACTGCCATGCCCTTTACTGCCACAAAGGGGCATTGTGTCAATTAAACCCGGGTGCGCCTCCGAAAATATCGAGCACTAATCTTAGCCGAGCCGTAAATCATCGGCCCAATCGTTCAGTTTATCATCTGTTCAGTAAACACATCTGCACATTAAAAATGATGCACGCAAGCATTTATTATCCGTAAGTGCATGCAGATCCTGGGAAAATAATACCTTTTCCAAAGTGACAGATTTAAAAGGAATTACAAGAGGAAGACGTTTCGACTTGTGTTGTCACCCTTGTAATTTTATCCTAAAGTTACGACCATTGGATAATGCATCCGGCTCCATCATGAGAGCCGGTACACTCTGTTTCAAACAGGGAACATTTACGCCAGAACCTGAATTGCATGCCATGCATCAAATGAGTCACATTGTGAAAAGTGAACTGTTTATACAGGAGCAAATAACACACTCCCTGATTACAGAGTGCAGCCACACCAGGAAACTCAGGATCAACATGTTATTTCATTTATGATATTTTTTTTTAAACGTGGGATGTGATTGTGGATAGAATTGTTGCAAAGGTTTAAACACGGAGATAAATGTTTATTGGAAAATAAAAGCACAGATGATGATTTTTTTACATATAGATGATGAAAAATCCCAGTTAAACTGTGAACAAACAAAATGCAGAAAATGGAAACGAAAGTAAATGTTAAAAAAATAAATTTTTATATGAACACAAGCCTCAATGTTTGTTTACAGCCCATCTTCATGCTTCTGACTTGATGATTTTTTTTATTTTTATGAGAAGCAAACTTTGTGATGTGAGTTCTCCTCTCAAACTAGTTTTTGTATTACCTTATTTTTTGCACTACAGGATGCACCGGATCATTGCACACCATCACTGAAGGGTCCATTTCCAAACTTTTTTCAAATAAGGGGCACTAAACTACAAGGCACCACAGTCAAAAGTGAGACAAAAGAGAAGTCAGTCAGACTTCATAAACTGCGTTCTTTTTAGAAACTTGCTACACATTAGCCATGTACCAGCATAACATATTCACAACACAACTCTCAACCTTGTTTGCAGCACATACAAAAACAGACTGATACAGCTAAAACAAACATTGTGTGGCTACGCTAACTCCCAACTGTGTTAGCTATGTTAAAGAAAATATGTAAAAAAACACAGTCCAACACTGCCTCGAATCAGGAAACTGTTGCTGCACATTAGCATACTCCTGCTACATGTTAGCATACTGTTGCTACGTGGTAGCATACTGTCACTACATGTTAGCATACTGTTACTACACGTTAGCATACTTAGCTACATGTTAGCATACTGTTGCTACACATTAGCATATTGCTACATGGTAGCATACTGTTACTACATGTTAGCATACTTAGCTACACATTAGCATGCTGTTGCTACACACTAGATACTATTGCTACACATTAGCATACTGTGTCTACATGTTAGCATACTGTTGCTACCTTTAGCATACTGTTGCTACATCTTAGCATACTGTTGCTACATGTTAGTATATTATTGCTACACATTAAAAATACTGTTGCTACATCTTAGCATACTGTTGGCCAGTGTTGGGACTAACGCCGTTTAAGTATAACGGCGTTACTAACGGCGTTATAAATCAAGTAATTTAGTAATCTAACTAATTACTTTCATCCTCGCTGTAACGCCGTTATAGTTACTTCGTGTAAATCGCGGCGCGTTACTTCAAAGTTTGATGATCTTGCTGGAGCTGGGCGCTTCGCACCCGAAAGTTGCTTGTGTAACGCCCCATTTACACGGGACGCGAAAGCAGAGAGAACAGAGAGACAGAGAGCAGCTCATCTTAGCAGAAACGGGGTAATATTTATAAAACACACACAACACAGACAGACACGAGCGCACACAGATCAACGCAGTGAGCAGACTCCGGAGCGAGTGGGCGGGGCTGCGGGATTTTGGGAGAGAAAAAAGAGATGCAGAGAGCTGCTCCTCTTAGCAGAAATATGGGTTAATAATTGTAGTTTATTAATTTACCCACACACAGACACCTGCGAGCGCGTGCGCACAAACACACACAAAACAGAGATGCACACGCGCGCACACAGATCAATACAGTGGGCCGACAGAGCGGGTGGGCGGGGTTTTGAGAGAGCAGTTTTTCTTAGCAGGAACATGGGTTAATGTCTTTAGGCTATGAAAATGATCAACCAGCTGTGGTGTGATATAAATAAAGACAGCAGAGATTTTGTTACTTGACATTTATTTATAATTGTTTATTGTTTTGCACTTTCAGTTTTTTAAGCCATTTTGTTTAATTATAGTTGTAGGTAAGATACTTGAAGTATGTTAATAGTTGAAACGTTTACCTTTTTTGTGTGAAGTTACATTTTTTATATACCACTTGTTGCAGTGTTTTGTGTGATAATTCTGACAAATAAATATTGAAAATTCTTTCCCTAAACCCTCTCTCAGGTGTATCCTAAACTTAGACAATATGACTCCATTGGAAAACTATACCAGTATACTATTGTCAGTTATCATCTATTATTGAATGTAAATTATTTTTTTTATTTGTAACGCAGGAAAAAATACAAAATATTACCATATTTAAAGATAAATTTAAAACGAGTTACTTTGCCAAGTAACTAATTACTTTGAAGATGCAGTAATTGAGTTACTAACTCCATTACTTTTTGGGAGAATTAACTAGTAACTATAACTAATTACTTTTTTGAAGTGAGATGCCCAACACTGCTGTTGGCACATGTTAGTATAATATTGATACACATTAGCATATTGTTGATACACATTAGCACACTATTGCTGCATGTTAGTATATTGTTGCTACATCGTAGTATACTGTTGCTACCTGTTAGTATATTTTTGCTACACATTAGCATACTGTTACTACAAGTTAGCATATTGTTGCTTCACATTAGCACACTGTTGTTACTTTTGTGTTCACATGTCCCTACGCAAGTTTCTATGATCTTTTTCGGCCTCTATGAACAAAATGTGTAGCCACTAAATGTTGTTGATCACCTTATCCCATTAGGGGTTGACACAGTGAAACAGCTTCCACTGCTTCACATTGGTTATTTGGCAGATAGTTTTTATGACAGATGCTCTCCCTGATACCGCCCTGTATTTGCAAGGCACATGGCGAAGCCAGTTAGTGTCAAGGGTCTTGCCCAGGGACCCACACTGGATTATGCACAATGCACACCCTGGGTTATTAAACCCAGGTTTCTTGCGTGGCAGCCCTTTGACAAGCCTACTGAGCCGTGCATCCACTGAATGTGCATTAAAAATTAAATTGGGTTAAACTTTTACCAATCAGGGATTCAAAAGTGACAAATGGATGGCGACTTCTTTAATTCATGAAAGTACCAACTGTTTGAAAATTGATCATGCAGCAGAAATTAGTATTTGCAACACCAACTCTTCATTTATCGAAAAATTGTAAAATTTTTGTATCACTGACATTTTGCACCAAGCCTCTTCCAAATGTAGGTGGCGGATATTGAGTAGCAACACCAAATGCTAAATGTACGTTTAAGACTGCTGAAAATCCGTTTCTGAACCCGCGTCACATGTGAACCGGTGTGAACGTAGCATAATAGTACGGAAAAATACAATAATATTTTTACAGATCCGGTAACTTTGCTAACTTGAGCTCCTTGTGACATCAAGACATTCCCGGTTTATGTGCAACCCAACAGTCGGTGTTACCAGGAAACTCTTAAAATAATGACACACTATTTTAAATAAGAAACAGAAAGAGGTGTCAACAGCCAGGTGCTGTACTCCAACCTTACGTACTGGTTGTAGTTTTTACAGTGTTTAAAGCCACTGATGTTAATGGTTGTTGGGGGAAACATTATCCCAGAGTCCTGCGGGTGAATTGAGCTCAGAGTCCAGGAGTCTGCCAGTACACATGCAGCTAACCCGGTTTAATATCCAAATAACATTACGACACCCTCAATCAGCCGGTTGGCTGTCGGTGGCCACACGAGAGGACACAGCCACATTCACAGAGAATGGTTTCATTTATGAAGCGGGTTGTTAAAGTTGCGTTTTGGGGTGGGTGGTGCTGCAAAGCACTAAAAATGAGTGAGCAGGGGGACGTATCAGCGCTTCAGCAGCATTAACTTGGTTCTTTAATCTGTCCTGAGTTCTGTTTACTTTTCATTTATGCTAAAGTAATGAGCTTTAGCGGATTAGAGCTGAACATATAATGGTCTACAGTGGCGACTGTAGTAGTGCAGAAAAAATGCAATCAATGGAGTTTTGGTGGCTTTATTAGAAAAAAATAGAAAAGATTAACTTTAAAAAACATAAAATGAGTGCCGTTTCCTTGGCTAAAGTAAAAGTATATTTGCATTTTTTTCTCATAACTGGGAGCATTTGCAGTTTCTCCTCCAACGAATCCAATTGGTTACTTTAACATGCAAATCTCAGACTCATTTTTCTTTCTCCAACAATAACAGAGACACTAAATACGTTCCCTGCATGTGTGCACTCTAATAGGCAGCACAGAGGTTGCAGTCTTAAAACCCTTGGCAAAACATTTTTAATACCGACTCAAGTTCTTCTCCCTCTTTTTTGCACGATTGAGACGAGAAACGGACGTTTTTCTGTACTTTTGTACTGAAGCGTTACAATGATATTGGAAGATTTGGCCGCATCAAATGACACAGTAATAACATTTTATGAGATTGTTAAAACAGAAACAGGAAGACAGCAGGCAGTGCAATGTGTCAAATACAGACACCCATAAGAAGCTGCTTCCTTTTCATGCTAAAAGCAGACTGACTGATTGCTGTTTTCTGATTAAGGTTGTGTCTGAATTCCTTAACTACTCACTACTGTATAATCCAAATGCCTTTTTGTAGTACTGTCTGAATTAACAAAATCCAGTGCTCTAGAAATTACCCAGAAGTCTCTGCATCAATTCTCACTTTTTATTTTTCACAATTATGTTTAAAAATTAGGGTTTTAAAGCAGTGGCATTCTGCAAGGGTTTTGAACTATTTTATCATTTACTAAGACTTTGATAGGCTAATTTGTAGTTTAGCTAATATTTCAGTTACATGCTAGCTGTTTTGGCTAATTAAGTTTTTGGTAAATGCATTGAGGACATTAATGACTGGATGTGTCACAACTTACTTCAATTAAACAAAAACAAAACGGAGGTTATTGTCTTTGGGGCTAAAGAAAAAAGGTTAGACGTCACTACAGAGCTTCAATCTATTCAACTAAAAACTACCAACCAGGCCAGAAACTTGGGTGTAGTGATAGACACAGACCTAAATTTGATAAACACATTAAGGCAGTCACTAAATCAGCCTATTATCATCTCAAAAATATCTCAAGGATTAAAGATCTGATGTCTAAGCAGGACCTGGAGAAACTAGTGCATGCTTTCATCTTTAGTCGACTTGATTACTGTAACAGTGTTTTTACAGGACTACCAAAAAAATCCATCAGGAAACTGCAGCTTATTCAGAACTCTGCTGCTCGGGTTCTCACAAGGACCAAGAAAGTAGACCACATCAGTCCAGTTCTGAGGTCTTTACACTGGTTACCTGTCTGTCAGAGGATAGACTTTAAAGTTCTGTTACTGGTTTATAAAGCTTTGAATGGTTTAGCACCAAAATACATGACTGACCTCCTGACCCAGTATGTACCAGCCAGACCTCTCCGGTCATCAGGATCCGGTCTTTTATCAGTTCCTAGAGTCAGAACTAAACATGGAGAAGCTGCATTCAGCTTCTATGCACCACAGATCTGGAACAGACTTCCAGAAAACCTTAGATCAGCTGAAACACTCAGTGTATTTAAATCCAGGTTAAAGACTCACCTGTTCTCAGCTGCATTTGATTAATATGTATTCAAAAGTTTACGTCCGCACTTTTTATCTATGCTTGTTTTAAATTAAAATCTTTTTACTTTCTTTTAATTTTGTTTTAATGATCACATTTTCACTATTTCTTTTGATTGTTTCTTTTAATGTTTTAAGTAAAGCACTTTGAATCGTCTCTGTACATGAAATGTGCTATACAGATAAACCTGCCTTACAGCATTCACACTAATATTACTGCACGTAATGCTACATATCTAGGTTATAATTATGTTAAAAGTTACAGTTTTAAAGTAAAAAAAAAAAAATGTTTTAGAATGTTCAACTTTTGGGCTGCACGGTGGCGCAGTGGTTAGCGCTCTTGCCTCACAGTGAGAAGGCCCCGGTTCGACTCCCGGCTGGGACCTTTCTGTGTGGAGATTGCATGTTCTCCCCGTGCATGCGTGGGTTTTCACCGGGGACTCCGGCTTCCTCCCACCGTCCAAAAACATGCTTCATAGGTTAATTGGTGACTCTAAATTGCCCCTAGGTGTGAATGTGAGAGTGAATGTGTGTGTGATTGTGGCCCTGAGACAGACTGGCGACCCCCGCAACCCCGGAAGGGACGAAGCAGTCAAGAAAATGAATGAATGAATGTTCAACTTTGAGTTCTATATCTCTCGCCTGTGGTGCCATGTTACGCCAGTTGACATTTAACAGGTAGTAATTACTTTTTTTTTTAAGTAAAACCTTTTTAAAGTTATAAAACAGATGTTATGTATTTCCGAGCTCCTCGCTAACACCGGTGACTGTTGATGATGTCACTGAGTGGGAGTGTCGTCCAGATTTGAAGATTTGTGTATGTATATATATATATTTTTTTTATCAAATAGGGACATACGAGTATATACTGTTTATACTTAATTTGCAACACCTTTCCCTAGAGGAGTTTTTTACAGAAATCATAGATGAACAATTAAAAAAAAATACCAGCGAAATAAAATAAATAGATAACTTAAAGATGACTAGACAAAGCATCATTTACATGCTTTAAGCGAGCACAGGATATTTATGCAATCTGAGCGCTCTGCTGAAGCTCCATGGTCCAGATTTAGTTTGTTTTTTAAATGTGGACAGTTGTGTTAAAGATTGTATATTAATAGCTTAATTAATAGCTTAAAGAGTAACCAAACCAAACAGGACACTTGGAGGCCGACTCCACCTTCGGTCTGGATTTGAAAAATGGGAAAAAAGGGGCGGGGTTAGGGGAGGCGGGCTGAGCGGTGGAGGTGTGGTCTGAATATGTGATTGGCAGTGAGTTTAGCTTGAGGTAACTAAAGTTTTTTTTTTTTTTTAATTATTGTCTCGATGAAAATAAAAATAAAAAATAATCGTAAAGTTCAGGGGGCTCAAGCAGGCTGCCTCCCCATCCAGCAGCCCTCTGTCTGTTGGTCTGTAGCCAGCTTACCAAGGGCCGGTTTAGTGAGCAAGCTCCGCCTCTCTCTGCGTCAGCATCATAGAGGGATATCTGCCGTTTTCAGCGTCGCGGCGTGAGCTCCATTGCTCTCTGCATTAGGTCTGCCACTCTCGGCATCGCATGGAGTGCAAACGATCACGTAGTAAGCTTCAATTATCAAGCGTTCAAAGATGGGCGGGGCTTTTATACTGAAGCTGCAGAGCACGATAACATGAAACTTCTTGGACTTACACCTGTTGATCACAAAATCTTCAACCTGTAGGGAGCAGCACAAAGACGTTTTAGACTAGAATTTTAGAAATGAAGCAAGTTTATTTTAAATTGTAAAAAGAACCAACAGACAGCACTTTTAAAGCCCCATTGATAGAGGTCAACAGACATAAAAAGTTGATTTAGTGTTTGGTTACCGTTTAATAACTCTATTTTCAGGTCTAAATGTAGGGGTAGGGGAAGAATTCAGGTTTGACCTTGTTGTCAACATTGCTCAATGTTTACATGTTTTTCTTTTTTACCTGCCTTAGAACAACAGATGTAATTGTGCTAATGTTGTTATGCTTTATTAAGCTAAAACATTCATGAATATGTCCAACACTATAAAAAGTGAAATGTTGGATCAATAAACAAAAGTCTAAGTTGAGTAAAGCACCAACTCAAAAAATTAAATTTGATCCAAACTAATAATTTTAAATGTATTGTATTGATCCAATTTGAGCCAACAATTCACTTTTTTTCAGTCTAATTAAATTAAATTAGGTTTACATAAAAAAATATTATCACAGGACAAATTTGAGACATAACTTTGCTGAAATTAAACCATTTTTTTAATGACCTAAAAAAGTGTTTGATTTTAATTAAGCACGACTTGAACAATAGCAAATACACTTCAGCAAACACAGTAAAGTTTTTTTTTTTGCCTTTAAAGAGAGGATCAATTGCCTATTAAGCCTTTCTGCTTCACTGTCATTTAGCAATTACATGTGTGTTGAGGGGAAATAGGATGGTAATCCTTGTGCAGGAGATGAAAGGCCGGCTCTGCATCAGTAGAGTTGAAACCCGGGACTGTATGAGCCGCGGTGGTCTCTCTCTGCCTCATTCCCTCCCCTTTTTTTTACACTCTCTCTTTTTCTCAACAGTGTTTGCCAGAAATGGATACCCCTGTTGACCTCTCCCCTCCACCACCCAGTCAGGTCCGCGTGGAAGCCCTTTCTGTGGACCGTCAGCAAGTAGCCGGTCCTTGTGCTGAGCTCTTGTGATCTAACAGCTATAAAATGTCAAATAAAACTTATGGATAGCAATTGCCAGAGAGCAGAAGCCCATGGATCACAATGGATCATTGTTATGGAATGGATGATGTCATAAATGTGCTGGGATCCTCCTCATATTCTCCTTTATTTTAGGGAGAAAATCCCTTCTTTTGGTTTATTTCAATGTGTCGTTGGTCTGATGATCTCGAAAAAACATCACAAACGTGTAGAAGCTTTAAAAAAATTTGCATCTGCTGCTCATTTACTGTTGAAATCCAGAGCAACAAAAGTCAAATGTTTTCATGCTCTTTGTTGACACAAGTTTTATAAATGAATGACACCTGAAGCCTCAAAGTAAAGATAAAATATGACTCCGCACAAATCCTCCGTTTAAGAACTACTAAATAATTTTAAAGGTTCCCACACCAGCAGTGAATCATTGTGGTCTCGCTTTTTTTTTTTTTTTGCAAGCTAAGTAATAATTTGATTTGTTGTTCTGATATGACTATGTGTGCGTAATAAGTCACTCACAGAATCTTTGGAAGGTAGTAATTAAGTCGATCAGTCATAAATCTCACCTGTAAAATTCATGTTAAAAGCATCCTGCAGCAGAGGCTAAAAGGCTTCAGCTTTTTTCTCCTCTGAGTCATAAATCATGTTTTGAAGTGTTCTGCGGTTTTCAATGCTTTCTGTTGAAATGTTAAAAGTAGGAAAGTATTTACGCAGCTTTAATCTGAACAAAGAGGCTTTTCACTGCGTGCACACATATCGGCAGGTTCACTGCAAATGAACCAAAACAGTTTGGCCAAGGATATTTTACGAGAACAATGAAGGAGAACTAAAAGTTTATGAAACTAAAACTTTAAGTTTTCAGTATCAGGTTCACAGCTTGTACAGGTTTAAAGGCTTGACAGTTTTTTGCAGTTGTTTGGTGCCATCTAGTGGCACAAATTGCAGACTGCAACAAACTAAAAGATGGCACTTGACATCGTTGGCCGTAAGCGGATGTTATGCGACATAAGTGTCTAGAATTGTAAGAAAAAAAAAAAACTTGTATAAATATTAAAACAGAAAGAAACACAACTGTTTTGCTCCATTCAGACTGGATGCGATTTTCACATCAAATTTAAGTCTGCCGCCTCTCTTTTGACTCTTGAGTCTCTCCCAATTCAGGCTTTCCATACAGCTCAGCGGGATCTGTGCCTGGATGATGCTCATTTTGAATGTTACTTCCGCCTGTCTGTGGCCCAGTTTGGACATTAACGTGAGGGGGCTAAATAAAAATAAAACTGGGGGATATTTTTAATTTTGTCTTGATAAAAATAAGAAAAGGATCATAAGCCCATGAAGCTGGAGAGCTGTGATTGCTTCCCACAGCGGCTCTTCCAGCCCCCGGCGGGCCAGCAGGTAAGCATGCCGGCTCTGCCGGACCCTGCGCGGCGACGCATGCTAGCTCTAGCGAACCCTGTGGGTCGATGAATGCTAGCTCTGCGCAGCGACATGTGTGCTCTGTCAGACCCTGTGCGGCGACGCATGCTAGCTCTGCCGGACCCAGCGTAGCAACGCATGCTAGCTCTGCCGGACCCAGCGTAGCAACGCATGCAAGCTCTGCCGGACCCTGTGTAGCAACGCATGCTAGCTCCGCCGGATCATACGTGGCGACGCATGCACGCTTTGCCAGACCCTACGCTGCAACGCATTCTAGCTCTGCTGGAACCTTTGCAAGGACGCATGCTAGTTCTGCCTGACCCTGCGCGGCGACACAAGCTAGCTCTGCTGGACCCTGCGTAGCAACGCATACTAGCTCTGTCGGACCCTGTGGAAAGACGCATGCTAGCTCTGCACGGCAACACATGCTAGCACTGCGCGGCGATGCATGCTAGCTCTGCGTGGCGACGCATGCTAGCTCTGCCGGACCCTGCGCGGCAACGAATGCTAGCTTTGCTGGACCCTGCACGGCGACACCAGCTAGCTCTGCTGGACCGTGTGGGGCGATGCATGCTAGCTCTGCGCGGCGATGCATGCTAGCTCTGCGTGGCGATGCATCCTAGCTCTGCGCGGCGACGCAATCAAACTCTGCCGGACCCTTCTATGCTGTCCACCAGGCGGCTGGCTACCTTAGCGGGCGCAATTGCTTCAGCTCCATGGGCTCTGTGACAGGCTGGAGACCGGTCCAGGGGGTTTAACCAGGACAGTCTCAAGCAACCAAGCAGCCACAGCTGGTCAAGAATATGGATGGAATTTCCTTGCATGGAGAGGCCATATTGAATTTATTTATCTACCCTTTGATTGAGTCACTGTAAACGTCACGTGCCCAAAGCTGAGGTCCTGATTGGACGATGCGTCAGACGCCACAATTACGCCGCAAGACCTCAGATCACATTGAAAGACTTAACATTTAAAATCAACAACACTGCCATGAAAATTGCGTCCGGTGTGAATGCATCATTAGAGTCGGGATTTAAAATTAGGGTATAGTATTTTCAAGGGATCACCATTGGGCTCACCTCAGGGTCGTCAAGGAGAATACGCATTTTCACTGATACGAACAAGTGGTTTGGCAGAGGTTTTTATGTCCTGACAACCATGTATTTTAGCCAGGCTGGGGACTGGCACAGGGACTTGGGTCCCTTTGTTAGCGTAACGCAGGGATAAGCAACTCCAGTGGCTGCTGTAGTTGCCCAAGGACCCATACTGGATGAAGCTCCAAAATAAAATGTGTCGTTCTTGTTGAATGTTTGTGTTTGCCTCCTCAGCCCCTACATCACCCAGCCTTGTTCTCTCACCCTCTCATCCCATTGTGGCATCCCTACTGGTCTCGAGTCACAAGCCCACCAGCAGGACCAGTCAAGCCGTCCACCCTTCAGCCATCCTGCGCTCCGTCACCCTGGCGTCGCATGACATTCTTTCCCACAGGCAGCCACATAGTTCCAGCGTCTCCTCATGCGAGGGGGCCTGGGACCCTGCAACAGGCGGGGAACACTTCAAAGGCGGACCGGCCCACAGCTGCAGCCTGTCGCTCCAGCAGCCAGCTCCAGTTTGTAATCATTATTAAAGGCTTGACCTCAGAGGCATCTCTGCCGCTGTTCACACCCCCTTCCCAGCCCTGATAACGCTGCACGGGGCTCCTCACAAGGCGACTCCAGTTACCCATCAGTCCTGTGGACTGAGAGAGATGTGGCAGAGGCATTGTTCCTCGCTCTTGTGATGGCTGACTTGGAGCATTGGGGTTTTCCTCAAGGACCATTTATTTTGAGGAACCTGTTTTGAAGATCAAGCAAAGTTTCCACTGATGGAGACATCTCCCTCCAGGCTTCACTAGAGCTGTACTTGAGTGGCTGATGCACCGCGTTTATAGATCCTTTACATCTGATTGACGTTTAAAAAAATTGAAATAATAACGATATTTGTTAATTTAGAATACGTAGGCACATTTTTCCCACTTTAACTACATAATTTTCTACTGTAAAATCGTCCATAGTAGTCTTTTAATCATGACTATGCAGTTTTTAGACAAAAACCAAAAAGCTTGAGTCATTTTTTATTAAGACATTGTCTGCAAAGCGGCAGGATGTGAATGTTTTTCTGTTCCATCAATTCTGAATTTTCTAAACCTTTACATTTTCTTTCTGAATTTTTTTTTCAATGGCCAAGAAATATGGGGTCAAATCAGGATCAGCTTAAAATGAATGAAAATAGGATGAAAATGTGAAAAACAGGCACTGTAAATTAAAAAACAAATAGAAAATTTGAAAGCCATTTTTAAATTAAAAATACACATTGATAACTCAAACAAAATTGAACATTTGAAATTTTGTATTTGATAACTTGAAAGACATGTTGAAAATTTGAAAAAAAAAAAAACTTTAAACTAAAACTGTTCCCAATTAAAAAAATAAATGTTTATTTGTACTTTCAATTTTTCATTTTTTCATTCTTTACTTTCAGTTCTATGTTTTCAGTTTTTTAGTTTTTGTAACTGAGGTGGTCCTAATTTTCCAGGGGGGTGGGGCTTTGGTAACAGTTTTATTTTTTTATTTTTTAAATTCAAGTTTCAAATTTATTATTTTTTTCAAATTTTCAAAATTTCTTTCAAGTTATCAAAAGAGAAATTTCAAATGTTCAATTTTGTTTTTTTTAATTTTCAATAATTCCTTCAAGTTTTCAATGTATATTTTTAGGTTAAAAACTGCTTTCAAATGTTCTATTTGTTCTTTCAAAGTTTTTAACTTTTTTGTTCAAACGTTTCCAATTTTATTTTTTTAAATGTTTAAAAATTCCTTCAAGTTTTCAAAATGTATTTTCAAATTAAAAAACTGCTTTACCATACCAGTTTATCAGATTTTCAATCTTGTTTTTTACTCACTTAAGCTGATCCTGATTTGAGCCCATGTAGTAATTCACTTAAAAAAAAAAAAGAAAGAAAAATCGCAGGAAAAAAATTCGACGGCAATTTCAAGGAAAAATAGTATCCTATTTTCCAGCAAATTTCTGGGCCATCTTACATCAAGGGTTAGAAAAAAAATTGAGGGTGAAAATTCAAAGGTTTAAAAAAATTCAGAACAAACACAACAGAAAATCTTCCAAAGCAGGAGTTCATGGGAAATCTGGCTTGTGGGCGGGTCTTTTGGCGCGGAAGTATCCCTACATCGATATCCCAGCATTCCTTTGTTTACACTCCCTCCCACTAGCTTACAGCCCCTCAAAGCCCTAAGCTAACATTAGCTTCACAAAGAATAGCGAGCAATATCAGAGCTATAAAATCGTACTGTTTTTAGAAGGCAGCTCAGACAAAGAAAATAAAGATTTTAATTGGTCTATTTAAATTCTCCCTCCAAGTATATTTTTTTCAAGTGGTCTTTTAAATATAACTATTTAGTTTTTAGCCAAAATGAAAAAGCCTGTTTCATTTTTTAAGACATTCTGCAGATAATTAGAAATAAGATTGTTAGCGGTACACTTGGCGCGGAAGTTAGCTTCATTAATTTCCCATCAGCCCTTTGCTTACACTCTCTCCAGTTAGCTTATAGCACCTCACAATCCCAAGCTAACATTAGCGTAGCAAAAAAATAAACCAACAAGCAATATTGGAGCTTTGCAGCTGTACAGTTTAGAGCCAGACAGAAAATAGACAAGGAAAATTAAGACGCCAATACCTTTATTTGTCTGTCGATTTGTGGATACTTCCGAATTAGAGTGGTAAAAAGTAGGATTTGGCAAGGCCATTTCCGTAGTCTGAGTATTTTCTAGCATCCGGCTTTCTTCTGCTTCTGATCTGACACAGTTTGAATCAAGAAATACTCAAATGCATTTTAACGCATTTTAAGTTTTAAATTCTTCGTTTTATGTTTTTCATCATGAGAAAAATGCTAGAAGAGCATGTTAAAAACCCCAATAACAGGATTTTCCTTGGAGTGGGTCTTTACACACTAACACACTCACACACAGTGCTTATCAACGTGTAAGCATTAAGGCCGGTGCTAAGCTTTATGTCGAAGACAACTACAATCCTCTATTGACTTACACAAAGTAATAAAGTGTTTACTAGACACAAGAAAGAATCAGCCTATTGAGCACTAAACAGAGCAAGAACTTACAGTGGAGAACTCATGTTGCTGTTTTTGAACAGTCTCCCCTAGAACTGCAGCGTCTGTTGAGTTTAGTGTTTAAAATGCTTTTTTTTTTTTCACATCAATTCGCTAATTTCTTTTATTTAAAGTTCCTGACTTTACGATGTCTCACACTAAACATTTGTAAGATTTTTCTTTTCCTAGCTTTAATCCTTATCCTTATGCTTAATGTAATTAATTAATTTATTTATTAAATTATTTATACTTTCAATTGTTCATTAACTGTGAGCCTTATTGCCTGTTTGTATATGTTTTATTTATTTACAATTTGTATTTTTTTTATTCAATTTTTTTCTGTTTTAAATGATATTGGTGCCATTTACAGCATAAAGCATATTAAAGTTGGTAAAGACCCACTACAATTAAAAATTATATTTTTGATGTTTTTAACAGATTCTTGTGGCATTTGTCTCCTAATGGAGGAAATATATAAATGATATTAACCTCAATTACATTTCTGACTGTGTCTGATCTACTGGGCAATAAAGGTAAAAAATTATCAAATTAATCAAAAACTGTTGCCAAAAATATGAAAGTGACCATTTTTATGTAATGTTATAAAATATGGCCAGAATTTTTTTTTTCTTTTGTATTTCTCAAAATCAAAGTCAGCCTCCAACTGTCCTGTTGTGTTACCCTTTAACAAATGTATGCAAATACTCTGAACATGTGTTTGCTTTTGAAGTAATTATTTGACCTCATAATAATTAGATTTCCTTTCTCTGAAATAAGGTCTGGCCCTGCAAATTTTGTTGATTAGGTGACTTCTCGTTTGAAATAAAATGGCACACTGCACATTTAATACTTGCTTTTTGTTTTCTCTGGGGGCAACAGAACAGAACCAATCTCAGCCAAACAATTAATTTTTTTAATGGGGAGCAGTTCTCTTTGGAAAGCAATAACGCGGACAGAATGGCTCATGTCTGACCTTACACACCAACTCTGACACTGACCAATATCCAGTCATCATCCGCCTCTGCTGCACCACCGGGAAAGTGGTAATTAAGACGTGCAATTATTTGTAAGGAGGGAGAACTTAATATTTCTTTTTCTCTTATTCTAGTTTAACTCTGATACCTTCAGTAGATAAAAAAATGCACTATTTGGATTTGTAACACATTCTCATCCTTATATTGACATTTGGTTTAGGCCTCTGCCTCACTTTTTGACGTTTTGAGTGTCCCCGACTTGTTTCTGACATGCTGGCTGTTGGTAAAATCAAGGTTTCCACAACACTCAGGCTTAAAGGGCCCATACCAGGATTTACTTAAGTCTTTCAAAATAAACTATATCCATATATATGATCATATGTTACCTTTGGAAAACTAAAAGACAAATTATTTATGCAATATGAATAATTTATTTTGACTGTTTTATACCCTAAAACGACTCGATTTCTGGGGCTCCGCCTTTCGCACCTTGAGGGTTGCACCCACATAAGGACATCGTCATAGAGTCGGCGTGTCACCCATGAAAAAATTAGGAGAAATTAAAAATATATATATATTGATAGGCCCACATACAGTGCAGCTCTGGCGTTTTTCCCCCAAATTTAGCACAGACAGAGTGGCGATGGCTAATGGCTGATCATTTTGAGGTGAAATTTGGTCAAAAAAGCAGACAACACCAGATGAACATTTCAGGATCTATTGAAATGATAACATATAATTTCCGTTTCAAAAATCCTCCATTTACCTTTCTGCTGTTCCTTAATAATCCACATTAAAAAAAAGTTCTCCCAATTCGCTTTTTTCACCAGAACATAGTCTGCTCCCTTTCTTGCGCCATTCTCGGATACGTTTATGGATCCATCTCAACATGTTGTGCAAGATTCTTGCCAGTCCATACGCTCCTTTGCCACCGCACACAGTTTGAATGCTGATACGAACAAGCGTTTCTTTATCAGCTGCACAAACTCACAACAAAGACATCCGGCGTCTGCTGTGCACAAGTGGAGGGAAGGCTTTGTGAAGCTGGCTGATCACTGCTAGCTCGAGTTTCTAGCTCGGATAAAATGTTTGTGTTAGCCTGGGGGCGGAGCAGACTCTTCCTGAAAGGGGCTGTCTCACTCTGTGACATCATCACGTGAGAACCCGCTCGTTTTTGTGGGTATGGGAAACCTGGAAAACGCAGATTTTTAGAGGATTACTCAAAAATTTGTTATTGGATCAAAATACAGCTTTTCATAGTATGACCCCTTTAAGGGGAACAGCCAGGGCGTCAAAACGATGAGTCGGGAGCACCCAAAATGTCAGAAAGTGACACGGAGGGGTCCTTAACCAAATGTCAATTTGCAGAAAGAAAAGACAGCAGTGAAGAAAAACACAACGGAGCCTAAAGGGGGATTTCATGACCTATATTTTCAACACTCAAACAGCTGAAGTGTCTCCATGAAATGGTCTTTAAACAGTGTAGAGGGGATAAAAGCACAATAAAAAAATATAAAAAGTGTCCATGTCCATTCCCTGCTTGTTAGACCAGCACAGATAATAATCACAAACACAATGCTCTCACAATGGAGTTATTTTAAAAACCTTCGTCCAGATGTTAAGGCGACTGCAGCCAGGATGCCATTCTCCCATTTCTTATGAATTCTTTACGACTTTCATTGATGTAATGCACTTGAGTCACGCTAAAGCGAGAACAACAGCAGGTGTCCAATAAAGGTAGACCGGCGGAGTGCAGAGGGAGGAGACCCGACCAGGTGTGCAGCATGGGTACCAAATGCTGGGCCCGATAACCCTTCATTAAAGATTCCATAGTGTGAAGAACATACAGCTGACCTGAAACTGTCTCCCTACATTATAATCAATCCCCACAATGAGCCTGATTTTTATTGGGGTGTTAGTTTATCCTGAAGGTATTTGGCTGTTTTGAACGCTGACTTTCTGCATGCAGCTTTATGGCTCTGTTAAACAAGCAATAAATCTTTCATGGCAGCTTGGTGTCAAATTCCCATGCAGCAGAAAACACACAGTTGGCTTTATTTGGAGGGAACAAATAAAAAAAATAACGTGAATCATCACTTGTTTTACAAAGATTAAAAGCAACACTTAGTTAACCTGGCCTGTGCTCAATATGCTGTTTTAATACTATATTGGATATCAACTCATCAGTCAGTGGGAGATTAAAGAAGCCAAATCTGTGAATGTTTGAGCTCAAAATGCACAAAAAGTAGCTCTGATAGCTTGACCTGGTGGCATATTAAGAAACAAAAAGTGGGGGCACAAAAAAAGATTTAAAAAAGCAACTATTTTCCTTCAAACAATACTTGTGTTTAATTAATTGTATAATTTCTATACAAATATTAATCAAATATTATAATACAAAAATACAAAATAATACATTTTGATTTTACTTGAGACTTGGTGATTGCTTTACTGAATAGAAGTCATTATCATGTTATTTGAGGGGATATTTTGATTTAAATATATTGTAGCCTTGAATCGCAAATCACTCAATGCATAAAAACATATTAAAGGGTAACCAAACAGGGAGTTGGAGACAGACTCAAATCTCAGCCCAGATTTTAAAAAAAAATGCCAAAAAGGGGGCGGGGCTAGTGGAGCTGGATTGAGTAGCGGAGGTGTGGCTTGGATCTATGATTGACAGTTAGGTTAGCTTTATGTAGGGTCTTCAATATGTAGAGTGGTGTGTCAATGTTAGGGTTTGCAGGTCTGAAGGGGACCCGTGTCTGAGAGTGGTAGAATGCCGCTAGCATCACAGCTAATAAAGGCTAACGTATTAGGCAAACAATCCCAAGGGAAATTTTCAGTGCAAATCCATCACCAGGACGGAGTTTTCTGGATTCATTGCCAATTGAACTTAACGTCCATTTCCCTGACTTCAAAGTCCACCAAAAAGGTGTGTAAGCCAGTAGATTTTTGACAACTGAAGGCAAAACACCTGGCTAAGAGCCATGCTAAAGCTAACAACTGACCGTCACAGAATCAAAGATGGGCGGGGCTTTTATACTGGAGCTGCATAGCATGATGACATTAAACATCAAAATCAAACTGTAATACCTCGTTTCAACCTGTAGGGGGCAGCACACAGGCGGTTTTTGACTATATTTTCAAGAATTAAACGAGTTTAGTTTTAAATTGTCAAAAGTTTGGCAACGACCAACAGACTGCACTTTTAAAGCCCTATTTATAGAGGTCAACAGACAAAAAAAGTTGATTTAGTGTTTGGTTGCACTTTAAATTCATTTTGACATTAATAAAAAAGCATTGTTTTTATTTTACAAAAGTAATTAACAGAAATCAAAATGAAATACAAAAAAAGAGGAGAAATTGAAAGAAGAAGGGACTCTCTGATTGGATGGTGACATTTACAATGATTCAAATGCATCTTCAGTGTCTGCATACTAATAAAGTTTTATGATCAGTACAGAACATATCCAGTATCACTTCATGCCAAATAACCTTGGGTTCAAATGATGAACAAATGTCATCATCCAGTCAGTGATGCCCCATATTACCTACATTTTCCAGTTTCATTATTTTAAATTTCATTTTGATTTCTAGAAATTACTTTTGGTTTCCATAACATTTTATTTTAATTTTTTTGGAATTTCTTTCTGGAATTTTATGATTTCTAAAAGTTTTTTATAGTTTGTTTAACGTTTTTGAACTTTAATGTTTTTGCTTTGAGTGATTTGTTCATATGATTTGCCCTTCAAGGCCACCGTACAAAAAGGATGTTTAAATTAGTATGACTGGTCTAATTTTACCTTCCACTATTAAACTTGTGACACACAATTGTGGAACAGGAGATTTTTTTTTGTTTGTTTTTTTCCTTTGTAGTATTCGAGCTACACGCAGGAATGTTAAAATCCATCCCTGAATGGAAACATTCACAGCTCGGGGGTTGATGACTCCTAACAGATGGAAACTCCATCTGACCCAAGCAGACACTTTTTATCCTCCCCTTTTTGTTTTGTTTTGTTGTTTCGTTCTGGTTTCTACACAATTAAGAGCCTTTTTAAGCTCAGAGTGTGTCGAGTCCCAGACATAATACAACCGTGCCAATAGATGAGAGGGACAGCATGGGACGGGACAGACTTGCTGCAAGGAGCCGAATGCCAGGAATGGTTCAGGGGTCTCTGTGGCACGAGCCTCCAACACTTAACAAGCGCCTCGCAGTTGTCCCAGGCCTTGACCCTGTGTTGTCTTAAAGAAGCATGTGGAGCTTTAGTAAAGGAAAAAGCCTCAAGCCTCATTTTATATTAGACATTTAATGCCAGATTGTCCATTTAATACAAGACAAATTTTGAATGAGTAACATTTTTTTATGTAGCTTAAAAAATGTAGTAATATATTATGAAAATGTTTTTATTCATTTCTGTGCTTTGATACAGTTGAAGGAAGTTTGAGAATTATTGACTGGCAGTTAAATGAATATGAGTTTCAAGCTTCCACTTTGTTTGGTTAGTGACAAGGACACGTTCTGTATTTCCTTGTTCGAGTTACCAGAAGCTGTTGATCATGTGCTTCTGCTGGAAGGCCAAAGAAAATAAAATGAATCATGAAGGACAAAGAGAAGCAGACAACTTTTTATAATAATTAAAAAAAAAATCAAGTTTTGATGTTAAAAGATGAACTGACATTGATAATTACATTTTTTTTCCAAAACTAGAATTACAGAGTGAGCAGACTTATCTCTAGTGTATCTAGCTCCCTGTTTCTTTGAAAGGTGAAGGTTTTCTCTTTTTTCTTGAGGAAATTTAATGCTACCGACTAGGCATCAGCCATCTTCTCTCACAATGCTCTCTTTACTTACCTACTTCTATCTTTTGAGACATCTTTTAAATTTCCTTTTTGTGTGTTTGCATTTGTATCTCTTCTTCTAGCGAGTCAGGCGGCTGCTGTAATTGTGTGTAACTCATGAGGTTTGGTGTAAAACAGGTGGTTGTTGCCCAAATCTATACAAAAAGAATTAATACTGAAGATTGCCCTATTTTCCACTCTATAAGGTGCACTTAAAAGCCTTATTTAAAAAAAAACAAAAAAAACAACTGTTTGCTTATAAGCGCTACACATTAGCTTGCTAGCTAATGTGTAGCGGTCCCTGTCTATTGTTTTTACATGTTGTAAACAAGCTTGGGCGTTACAGGTATTGTGAATATGCTAACGTGGCTAACAGTTCTGAAGTTGCTAAATAAATAATCGAGATTCCGGTTGTGTTTGCTGGTGATTTTTTTGTTTGAATTGCAAACGAGGTTATTGTTAGCTAATGTTAGCTTGTCAGCTAATGTGTAGTCCCTGCCCTGTCTATTGTTTTTGCATGTTGTAAACAAGGTTGGGAGTTGCAGTTATTGTGAATATGCTAACGTGGCTAACACTTCTGTAGTGTGTCACATACCAGCTTTGGGGTAGGGGTCTGCAACACTAGGCTCCGAAGCCGCATGCAGCTCTTTTATCCCTCCATTGTGGCCCTTTGGATGTAAAGAAAAATGTAAAGACTTTGTAAAAATAAAAGAATAGTTAGATATCTGACACATGATGTATTTTTATTTTGAAAGGACCTTGAATGTGCTGCAGTTTAAAGTAATGTAAATTAAAATTGTTACACGTATAGACATAACACTGTTATAATTCAGTTATTGAATATTATTATTGCATAAATGTTGTAAAGCAGAATTTTATAAATAAAGGCGTAATAGCCACATATTATATTTTTCTAAGCCATGAAGTTTTGGTCAGTAAGAAACTGATCCAAATGACTTAATCTTGTGTCAAAGGTTGCAGACTATAGTATGTCTGAATTCCTGCACCACACACTATTTAATGCACTCGCCATTTTCTGAATCTACTATTTCAAAATCGAGTATTCAATTCAATTCAATTTTATTTATATAGCCTTAAATCACAAAGAAAATGTGCCTCATTGGGCTTCATCCAGGTAATTTTATAGATGCAGAAGTTAGTCATAAAATATGAAAAAATAGCTGAAGACTAAACAGACTAAATAAAACTCATCCCTGCCCTTAGACCCTCCCTCTCGGTAAGGAAAAACTCCTAAAAAATCCTGAGTCAGGAAAAAATAAGAAACCTTGAAACTTCCCAGAGGTCTTTGGAAAAAAACAGTTTGTATCGATTCTCACCACTTTGATGAATATAGACCACAATGCATTGCGTTTGAACAATTTTTGACCAAAGAAAATGTGTTTAAAAGTATTTTTTTTAATAAACCATTCACATTTTCAACATGAGAACACACTGGAGTCACAAATCATCATCAGCCTTAGAGTTACTGTGAATCCATTATAGTCTGACTTAACTCTCTCTTAATGTGCCGTATAGTTTTATACATGACTAAAGTTTGAAAAGTGACCTCGTACAAGCCTTGTAATTCAGTGGGCTCTAGTGTGCAGAAAAATACAACATCTATTTCTAGAAGGCAGTTATGGCTTTTTTTTCTTCTCTTGCTTATTGCTTTGCGTGAGTAACTCACACAGTCCTCTTTTATAAAAATACAACAAATGTTCTATCAATTGGTTGACAGTTAAAGGGTCAAAAGTGACAGTGTATTCACAATTTTTCTGCATGGGTTCTAGAATAATATATTTCAAAAAAGTATTTAAGTTCATTTTAGTGATCTTGCTTCAGTGAGTTACGAAATCCTTGTTGATAAAACAAGTGATTCTGTAAGAAAGACTCAAATATTTACACATTTTAGATGAAACTTAGTAACTAAAAATGTTTGGCATAAGAAAAAAAGCTTCAAAACCTGACTCCACGCTGACATGGGTGTCCTTAAATCTTAATGCTCATTATGTTACTGCCTCTAAAAGCCGAACCATCAGGAATCAGCTTTCCACCTTTCAGGCAGTTAATGTGATGGAAATTTGCCAAGAGTAGATTCCATGAAAATTGAGCAGCCTCATGGATCTTGTTGGCCTGGGAATACACAAAATTCCCTCCACACATGATGCGACACTAAACCGTGCTTTGGAAAACATGCCTTTTAATGTTTCCCTAATTGGGAAGGCATTAATCAATTGTGCTCCATCAGCAGAGGCTAATAGGGTCTGTAAGCATCTGCCCACCATCTCGCTTTCTGACCCCAGACCAGCTGGCTCGCAACCCACGCACCGCTGCAAGAAATCACTTTTGACTCCATCCATCAAAGCTGCATTAATATTCGGTCTTAAGCAGCCCACGACTTGGACAGAATTCATGGTCTTAATTACCCCGGGCCCTGGCAGAGGAAGGTGACCGAGGAGAGCAGTCAGTTACCATACACTCCGCCCACTGGCTCTGTCAGGCTTGTCCGCTCTGGCTCGTACGTTTTCTGTACAAAGGACATTGGGGTGGGTTAGGTATCAGAAATCAGGGACAATGGCAACAACTGCACGTCTAATTTGGCCCCTTGTTTATCACAAGTTTGTAATCAGATCTGCTGCACATTGTGGGCGAGCACAATGGAATGGTGATCAGGGGGCTATTGTTTTTCAGGCTAATTAGCCGCTGGCCATGCCACCAAATCCTCTGAGGTGTGCGATCCGGGAGTTAAATCTGGCTAAAAGTGGAACACATCCTTGGTGCTGTTATAAAAAGCCTTACAAGTCCATGGTATTTGGAGATGTATTATATGATGGCCAATTACAATGCTCTCTTGAACAAAGCCGAGGGGCGCTGGGAGTCTGTGCGCAGTTGGTTTTGATCTAATGTGTTCTGTTTATCTTATGTGTGTCTGTGGATGACATAGTCAGGTCCACAATTGTCAGTGCGGTCAAGCTTAAGAGGATACTGTAACAAACGTTGTGGTGTGAAGTATGGCAGCAATTTAGATGTTCATTTTAATCTTTAAAGAATAGAGGTCAAGGATTTCTAACGTTTTTATGATGTTTATTTAAAGTCTGCCTCTGATGAAAATGATGTTTTTTGAGTATTTAACATGTCTGTGTGGCATTTTTCATATGAAAGAGAACAATTATAATAAGAAATCATTTCGTTTTTGGCATTTCCGAGTATTTCTCCTTTTGAATTTCTATCAATCAAACCGTCTTGGACAGACTCTGAATGAATGATCTTCATTCCATCAACAGCTCTGCTGCACATGCACTAAACCCTCATCTGTTCCTAGTGTCTAGTTCAGGTTCTGGAGAAGAGAAGATGGTATCTTCACATTGACTGCAGTCAAATGAGCCGCCGTTCACATTTCTGTGGTCAAATCAGCATCACTGGATTTTTGGTGTGAGTTTCATCCAATACTTACGGTAGCAGGACTGAGAACGCTGGAAAATCTCCACCAGACTCCACGGAGCTTCTTGATGTGACCACGGAAATGTGAACGGCGGCTCATTTGACCGCAGTTGGAAAGGATTGTAAATCAATGAAAGAGCATTTTGATGTTAGCTTTGATTATTTTATCAAGAACTCTGAGAAACCAATGATTGAATGTATTGATCACAGTCAATAAACATTGGAGAATTAGCTAAAAGAGTCTTTGGTGAACTGGAAGGAGAAAGAATCAGGATTTTGGAGGAAGTTCTGTCCATGAAGATCTTCACTTCCTCGTCCCAGCTGACATCCGGATCAGAACCATACGGCTCGACATTACTGATATTGCTTAATAAGGATGTAATGATTCTTTGTGAATTGGTTAAAAAAACGATTCAAATTTGTCACCATGTTCATCGCTTCAGAAAATTAAAAACTTGGTTTGTCTTGGTCTGTGCCTAAATTTATAAAAATGCGGAGGAGATGACATTTCTTCATGCAGCTCGCTGTGAGTGTGAGTGTGTAGTGGACATCTGCACCTTCCGCCTGTGAAATTCTCGCATCACCTTCGGATTTATAAGTTTCACATAAGTCAGTCCCTTCAGGATTTCAGAATGTTTGTTTACAACTATTAGAGCAAATTCAAGCAAACCTGAGATTAATTGCCCACCATGCAACGCTACACTTTTATTGCAAGTTTTCTGCAACTTTGACCGATTTACCGTGACAACAGTCATGGGTGACAACTCAACTTTGCAACTGTTTCCCTTCTGACTTTTTCCCGGGAGCCATGCTCTTTTTAATTAAATCTCTTTAGCTCTCTGTCTTGTTTTCCTGAAACAGATCGTTTGATGTAAGGGCAAAAAGTAAACATATTGGCCTTAAAATACCTTCAATTGATTGTGTTAAGAAACATTTTTTGGGGAAAAAATCTAAATGGCAACTTTAAAACTGTGAATCGAATCAAATCGTGGCTCGACTAAATCGTTACATCCCTATTGCTTGATGTTTTAATGTAGCAGCAGTGAAGATTTACGCTAGTGAGACACAGAGGTATCACAATCAGACATGGTGGGGATCAGGGGCGGGGTTACTCAGCTTAACTCCAAAAGCCACGCCCCCTCAGAGGAGATTTTGGAAACGATCAACATGAAAAATGGCTTGTTAAGACATTTAGGTTGTGGGGTTTTGGTTTAAAACATCATAAACATTTTTTAAATAAAAAAATTGTCATAGGTGGACTTTAAAGACAATTCCACATTCGGCTACACATTCACCTGACAGATGAGAGCATTTCGTCGAAAGCTCCCAGATGCTGAAAAGAACATTCAGCACCCTGCTTGAGAACAGCTACAGCCAGAGAAAGCAATAGTGGCAAACTAGCCCCGAGGAATCCACCTCTGACCCCGCAGCATTAACCCCTGACCTGCAACAGGTGGAGACGGTGTCTTTTCTGCCATTCGAGCGAGGGCCAGGGCCCTTCTCGCATCCGCTTTCCACTCTTTGGAAAAATATTATCATTTTGCCGGGGACCACTTAGAAAAAAGAGGCGATGTAGACGACATGTGAGGTCCAACGGCACATGTTGGTGCGAGCGTAAGTGCTGTGTCTGGGACGAGCGGGGGTCTTGAGAGGGTGACAGGATCAGCAAAACAAACCAAACACCTGTTGTGCGCATATATCTCTTCACAATACTGGGGCTCTAGTGGTAGACGATGCACTTTAACTAAAGTACAGACCAATATAAACAGTCGCCCCATTGCTATGATTATTGTTCTTGGTCAGGGGTCATTGACCTTTAACAGTAAAAGAGCCGTTTGGACTTGTTTCTACTAGAAGTCTTACGTTAGCCTTTAAGAAATCATCGTCTTCAGATGAACGGGGATGTAAAAATCTACATAGTTAATCATTTATGTGCACCTCAGCCATCAATTTATAATTTAACTAATCTAAATTAAATAAATGCTAATTAAGTAATCCTTACTTTAAAGAATTGCTATCATATTTTTCTTTCATTTATGTTTCTTGTTCTTTTTCCCTCTTTGTCCTCAGCAGTCTTACACTGCTAAGTTTTGTTGTTTTAGTTTGGTTTTGGACCTTGGTAGTCTTAGTATGCAGGCTTTGTTTATTTATTTATATTTAGTTAGTTTTGGTTAGGCAGCCCTTAGTCAGCAGTCTCCTTGACTTATTTTATATTTGGTCATGGAGAGATAAAAGAGCCACATGTGGATCTAGACGCCTGTTCTTGGCATTCACCAAAACTTGCCTTTTATTTTGGTACAAATGGGCATCAAGCTATTCATAAACTGTTACAAAGTTTTACAACTGGGACTGTTTTAGAACTTCAACATTGTGTCAAAAAAAAAAAAAATCTCAGAAAATCTTTGATCTGCATCTCTTTATAAACCTGTTGAGAGGAGAACCGGGACAACGGTCCCCCACTAGGTGTCAGCCATCCCTCCCGGGTCTTGTGTTGTGCAGAAGAATGCGCACAAGTGGCCCTCTGAGACTCACTGCAACGTTGCTGTCGGAGGCAAACGAGTTTTAATGGAGAGGTCAGAGGGAGTTCCTCTACAATGGAGCCAAGGGCCAGGTGGCACTTCACAGCGGCCTCGTGTACAGCCATCCTCAGAATGCGACAGAGTGGCGTCGGCAAATTTGCCTCTGATCAAACAGGGGGGAGGGGGTGGGAGTGATGGCATCGCCAAATGCTGGGGGGGACTAAGGTGCTGGCATGCCGAGCAGCTCTGGTGTCTGAAAGGAACTGCAGCAAACACGGCCGAACTGTTAGGAATAAAGTTACTGGACAGACCAGAAATAATCTGGCTTTCCTGCTAATATCACTGTGTTGTATCATCAAGACTCCTACAGTAAACGGATCATCTTGAGGAGAATGATTTCAAGGATGTCAGGGTAACGTTTGGTCTGGTCGTGATTCAGTAATGCCATCTACTGGCGGCACGCTGCGTCACCCTCTGAAGATGCAATCAGAAAACCCAAGAGAGGAAATCACTGTTTACACATCTATCCCTCCAACCTGTTCATGAGATGGACTTGGTGTTGCACATTAGAGATATTAGTTTGTCCATCTTTCAGTCATTTATCTTCAGTTAATGGAGCTCATGGAGAGACGAGGACTAATTAGGCCGCATGTGGTCCGTAAAGTGGCTCTGTCATCTAGCAGCCATTGAAGAGAACAAACACTCCCTTGCCACTCTCAGCTGTTCCAGAGATTTTGGAATAACATTTTCAAACACCAGCTGTCTTGTGGTTTCCAGTGGGCAATCCCTTAAAACCGCAAGCCTTGCAGGACAGCGTCTGTCTGCCTCAAGTCGTGGATAATGTAACCAGAACCTGTTTTTGTCTTGTGTGCAAGAGATTGAAAAAAAAGAAAAAAAAAAAGGAAAATCTCTGGAGGATGAGGATTTAATGTACTACCAAGCAGCTTGATAATTAATTAGATTCAAAACTAGTTAGATTTAATATTTAAAAAGTATATTACTTATGTAGCTTTAATGATGTTTTGTCTTTAGGTTCCATCATTTCATGCTATAGTCTCCATTTCAACCCAACATATAAATTCAGAATAAATAATACAGAATAAACAAAACATGCAGTGGTAGGGCGGTCGACTCCTGATCGGAAAATTGCGGGTTCGATTCCTGCTTTGCCCGCCCATGTGTCAAAGTTTCCTTGGGCAAGACCACTAACCCCGAGGTTGGCGCCAGTGTGTGAATGTGTGCGTGCATCGGTAAATGGGTCTATACCACCTACATGCTGTTACGCAAGTACTCGAGAAAACCAATGAGTGCTAAATTCCCGCCTTTGTAGACTCCAAGAAAGCCCTCAACTCCATTAAACACACAGCAGTCTTCAGGACGCTTAAACACCATGGAGTTGACCAAAACCTAATCGAGACATCCAGAGGAGGAGCAAGAACGAACTGACCTCCAGGACTTTGGCAGGGAGATCCACTAGCAGCAGTAATGTTTACAGCACAGGAAGAGATTTTCAAGAGAGTAAATATTGAAACAGGCATCAAAATAAACAGAGAAAAATTAAACAACCTGAGATTCACAGATGACATCATCATCTACAGAAAGTCCAAAATCTGCTTGATAACCTGAATATAGAAGGAAAGAGGGACGGAATGGAGATGAACAAAAAGAAAACAAAGATCATGTGCAATAACATAGCCAAAAAACAAACAAAAAAAGACTCAGTTGATGGGAAGTTGAGGAATGCAAGTATTACTAATATTGCTGACATCTGGAAACGAGACGACTAAAGAGATTGAGGACCGGATGACAGAAGGATGGAGACGTTTTGGGCAGTACAGCACATTCATGAAAGACCAAAAAATGTCTAAATGCTTGAAAAATAAGATATAACAAGGAAAGACAAAATCCGTAATTAAATACGTTAAAAAACAAAAGTGAAGAGGCAAAAAGTAGGTGGGCGGGGCTTCTTCCCAGAATGGATACCAAAAAGTGGGCTAGGAAAGAAGTGGAACGGACTCCAAGAGATGGAAAAAGAGCAAGGGGGGACCAAAGCAGAGGAGAGACGATGTTGAGGAGAATCCAGAAGAACCTGGACGTATGTGGCATAAGACCGCCAAAAATGGAGACATTTGTGGGGGCTCCCCGCCAGAAGTGGCGAGACAGGCTAAAATGATGATGATATGATTTCCTTTACTGACAAACAAAATACCGAGACCAGTTCATTTTTAGTTTAAATGATTAATTAACATGTAAATAAATGATTAATTAATAAATAAATTCCTGTATTTTATTTTGAAAGTTTATTCCCCTGTCTTTAAACTTCCTGAAACATCATACAAACAAGAGCGCGACCTTTATAGCCCTCTACTGTAGAAGACTATTAGAGTATACTACCAAAAAAAACTACATGTAAGCTACACTGCGTTGAATAATTTGTCTTTTCTGAGCATATTTGATTCAAGCAGTAATTTTGTTTTACACCTGCATCCTTTAATTTAAACACACACACCTTCCTGAAGGCCACTTCTGCCGTTTGTCTGTTCTGAGTTGCCACGCTCATTTGCACCTTAGTGTGTCTGTGTGTGAAATTCATAATTTCACGTTTGTAATCTGAAACAAGGCTGTAATCCTCAAACAGTGGTTATCGCCTAGCCTGCAGTAAGCCACAATTATACGAGGCCGTATATTGATGTAAAACTAGGCAAGCAGCTGTTTGGTATCAGCGTGTTGATTTTTTTATGTGCCTGATTCGCTCATCACTGGAATATTTAACACACACTTACTGATTTATTTTCCTTTTACGTGTTTTGGCTATTGCTAAGTATTCCACCGCAGGTATTCGGTTGTAGAAGAGATGGAGGTAACGTGTGCTCAGTGGATCTAGTTTAATAGACAGATGAATGTGTTTTATGGAAAGCCGTCGTGCCCATAAAAACATCTATGAAATAAAATAAGGAGCATGATTAAAAAAAAGCTTGTCAAAATCCCATTCAGGTTTTCCTCATATCCGATTAAAGATTCCGGATCTTTAAGACTTCCTTCATATTTTCCATGTTCCTGCATTGACTTTAACCACAATAAAGAATTTCACATTCACTTTAATAAAACAGTACTTCTGAATATAGGAGATTCAACAATTGTATCTCAATGACTTTGATCAATATTATTGTGTTTTTTGGACAGTCCAGCTTCCTATAGCAGTCTAAAAATAAGCCTGATATGTTAGTTGCAGATTCTGATTTGTTGGTGTAAATAAGCATGCAGTTTTATGACGATGGACACGTTCAGGATGTACCCCGCCTTAGCCCAACGCTGGCTGGGTTAGGCTCCAGCAACCCCATTAGGTGGATGGATGTAAGTGAAAGAACACAGCTGTGAAAGACTAAAATGAGAAATGAAAAGAATTGTAACAAATATATATATTTGACATATTTTTAGTTTCAAATGCCTCTGATGAATCCCATTTGTATTTAAGCCTGTCATAGCAGGTAACTTCATTTGGAGGTTTGGGGGTTTTCAGTTATTTTATCATACCGAACCCAGCCCAGTCATGAAGACAAAAAAAAAAAAAAAGATTAAGGATTTTGGGGAAAAAAATAAAGTTTCTAGCTCATTCCTGTGGCAACTTACGGTTCTGTATAGAATTAACTGCAACGCACAGTTCTGCCACTAGGGGGAGCAAACGAAAAGCAGCAAACGCAGGAAAATGTTTTTTTTAGACATTTCTTTGTATTTTGCACACTTGAATAACATTGTGTTGTTACACAGGATTTTAAACCTGATGTTGACGACCTGGTGAAGGCCAAAACGTGCTAATTTTCAGGAGAGAAAATTCTTATCTTCACAAATGATTGCAAGTTGAATTTAGTTTAATTTCTCACACATTTTTCACATTTATATTTTAGGCGAGGTGTTTTTTTTTCTTTTCTTTCTATAGCCACCTCTTGAGTTTACTGTCAGGATTGCCTCAATTTTAGATGTAAAATATTCAATCTGTGTATAAACCATTTTTTTTAAGGGAGATCCATTGTATTTGAAATCCATCGGCCTCTGTGAATGAATGTGTAATAATTGAAGTAAACTACTAGGTTGTTTGAGGAATTATTTCCAACTGAGAATAAAAAAATAAAAAATACATAAAGATGCAAATTTCTCACTTGAGATCAGATGATTTTGACACCCTATGGCTTATATGATTATTGTGAAAAAGTTTGAAGGATGAAATGATGAAGTTGAAGAAGGAGCAGCATTTTTGAGATCCCTACCTCATCAGCACGATCAAAACTTTCCTTAGGAACTTAGTCCTGCCCTGCCCTGCAGTTCATCATGATTCCACTAGGGGTAGTAGAAGCACCTCTTCCAATTTCAAAATGGCTGCTACCATGAAATCTCCAAAACACTTTTGGTGGAAATTTACTAAACTTTACAGTGAGAATAAGTTTTATAACTATTATTATTAATTTTTTTAAAAGACGACTTGTTTTGAAAAAGTTAATTTTGCTTATAATTATCTGCTAATATCACAGTGACACCATGTGAAAAATGTGTGAATCAAATATGAATCAGTGGGTAAATAAAGTGATTTATAATTGATGCTATCTACTGTATATATCTCATGAATATTTTATTTATTTATTTTTTTTGCATTTCATGAAAGAGCTTAAAAAACATATTTTTTCCATTTTTTATGTCAATTCTTTGATGTATTGGGCTCTACAGGGGTTTATCTCTGTATTAGGACAATGTGGATGTTTATTGCAGCTGGACGTCCAGATGTTTCATGATCTGGGCTTGCATGATATTTTACAGAACCTTTGATAAATAAGCACAATAATCAAGCTTTTTTGTCTTTATACTTTGCTTTTAGATAAAATTATTGCAATTGTTCTCAAGAAGAGGACAAGCAAAAATGTGGTCTACATAACGGTGCAGTTAAGTTAAAGAGTCCTCGTACTCCACGATGGGGGACCAGCAGCAAAAAAGAGAGTTCTTCATTCCTCTGAAGAATCGGTGAAACCTCTCCAGCAAATTGTTGGATGGATCTGACAGATCATCGGTCATGCTCCAGTAAGCCATTGATTCAAATACAGAGTCCGATCCTTCTTCGTCTGCCTCATAGCCTAGAGAGGAATCCAGCCCTTCATCAGAGTTCTCCTCTGAGCTGCAGGATGTAGTGAGTTTGGAGGGAGTAAAGCTGGATGGTGACAAACAGGAAATCAAGAAGTTGATCAATCGAAGCTCCACATGCATCAGCTGTCTAGGAATGGCTTACCACTCTGTGCTCAAGAGGGACCCGGTGAAAAAGGGCTGCTGCAGAGCATCACTGGGAGAGATTCTCTGATCCCCGTCAAGGTGCAGAAGCTGTTTCAAGAGGTCCACAAAAGCTAATCTGTCCGCGGGTTCAGCATTCTTTTTTGGATACATCTGAGTTTAACATCAGAGGAGTTGGTTTGATGCAGAACTGGATTCAGTTTGTAGACACCAGAAACTTACATCAACTAGACCATCAAAGGATTTGGGTTGCACTGAAGAGCTCCCACACCGTTCGTCTTCAGTGTTGTTTTTAGTAGAATATTCCTCTGCAGTCTGAAGAAACAAAATGTAAGTGAGTGTGTTTTAGGAAAAAGGATAATAAAATCCGGGAGGGAGGAAGTCTCACCATGAGCCTCCACGTTTCCCCCTCAGCTGTTTCCTCCTGGATGAAGAACTTCTCTGAATACTGTCCAGCGAGGAGCAGACGATCCTCCGGCTGACCCAGAAGTTCAACAATGTGCCTCATCTGCAGACAGAACATCCACTCACTACCTCCGCTGACCTTCTGCCTATAGTTGACAGTGGAACCTCTTACCATCTGATATTCACTGGTGACGGAGAAGAAGTTATCCCCCACGTAGAGGAAGAGAAGGACGCAGCCCAATCCCCACACGTCTATAGCCTCGGTGAAGGGGAGGCCGAGAGATACTTCTGGAGCTCTGAAGAGGAAAATCCAGCGGGATATCACAGACATAAAAACGTTTGGGACAACCATGACTGAACCCACCTGTATCCCACCGGCGAAACCATATAACCGGGCTGGACCTGAGAGGCAAGAACAGCCAACCCGAAGTCGACTAATTTAATCCTGATATCCCCTTTGCTGACAATCATGACGTTATCGGGTTTGATGTCCGTGTGCAGGACACCCAGACTCTTCAGGGCATCCAGGGCAACCAGCAGCTGGAGACACAAAACCACAGATATTGACTTCAAATTCAGCACAACGTCTGCAGAACAATCATACAAACCTGCTTTGCGATTGGTCGGATCCTAAAGAGGGCCATGGGGTTCTCGCCCATCTGCAGAATCAGCTGGTACAGATCCAACTCCAGCATTTCAAAGGCAAGACATTTATATCCCAAATGCTGGAACGTCTCTAAAAACCTGACCAGGTTACACTGGTCTGGGTTTAGGACGCTAATGAGCTTCAGGATGCTAACCTGAGGGACAAAGAGTGAGACATTAACTGTTTCAGATCAACTAATAACTGTTTCAACATTAAACTACAAGTCTTCAAACTGTGTAAAAAAGCATAGAATTCACAAAAAAATCATTTTTTTCCCACTGTACTTAAAAAAAATCTGTGTATTTGTATAATTCATTAACTATACACAATAGTGTAAATGCTTTGAAGCATTCACACTATTGTGATTCTCCTGCGCCTTTCGGCACCTAAAATTTAGTCACACTTTCAACAATTTCAGTAAGCTTGTTCAGGACATTACTGCTTGTACTTTTGCTAGTTATAAACATCATAGTTTTTGAAGTATTTAGCAAAATATGCCCCATAGGAAATAAACGAGAAATTGCTAAATCCTTCAAATAATTTGTGAGCTTCTGTAAACAAATCCAGCTTTAGAAAAATCATTCAAACTTTAAAATGTTCATCAACTATTGAGTTTTTAGGGTAAATTGTTAGCTTTTATTTTTGCAACCTGCTAGCTATTTTTGGCTAATTTATACATTTTTCCAGTTTTTATGGTGAATTGGAATTTAGTAAATATTTTAGCATCATGCAAGCTGTTTTGGCAAAATTAGACCTATTTTTCCAGTTTATTTTTAATACAATTTGGAGTTTAGCCAATATGTTACCATTATGCTAGCTGTTTTGGTAATATAGACATTTTTCCAGTTTTTCTTATATAATTTCAAGCTTAGCTAATATTTTAGCATTATGTTAGCTGTTCTGGCAAAATGACACATTTGTACAGTTTTCTTAGAATAATTTGGAGTTTAGCTAATATTTTAGCATTTTGCTGGTTGTTTTGGCAAAACGAGATTTTTTTCCAGATTTTTTAAAATTTAGGATAATTTGGAGTTTATCAACAATATTTTATCATTATGGTAGGTGTTTTAGGCAAAATAGAAATTTTTCGGGTTTTATTTTTCATATCATTTGAAGCTTAGCTAATATTTTAGCATTATGCTAGCTGTTCTGGCAAAAAGAGACATTTTTCCAGTTTTCTTAGAATAATTTGGAGTTTAGCAAATATTTTAGCAATATAGTAGCTGTTTGGTAAAATTATACATTATTCCTGTTTTTTTATGTGACTAATTTGGCATTTAGCTAATATTTGAGCAAACCTTCAGCTTCAGCACTTCAGCATTTTTAGCTATCAGCACTAACATCTTCAGCAGCCACATTCAGCTTGCAGCGTTCACACTAGCATTATCGCAGGTAAAGCTATATATCTAGTTTTGAAGGTACAGAGCAATGTCTGTATGGGTATTTCTTGGCTTACAGTGACCGCATTCAAACAGAAGAATAAGACTCGAAAAAAATAACTCGAAGAGCCATCAGACAGACCTCCTTCTCTGCGTCCTGGTCAGAATTAGTGTCTTTTTTAAGGATTTTTACAGCCACTGTTTCATTGGTTCCCCTATTCAGACATCGGGCAACTCTGCCAAAATAGCCTTCACCAATGAACTGCATAACGGAGTAAGAAGTGGAGCTGCTCAGCAACGTCTGACCAACGAAGATCCCGGCTGCTCTTGGAGGGACTGTGGAGAGAGAGTGGACACAGAAACGTCCAAGTCTGAGACTCATCAGTGAACACTGCACACACAAAAAGTTCTACATATTCTCAAGTAATGTTTTAGAAAAAAATATACTCAAAAAGTGTTTTGAGCACGGTTTTTTTGATTTGAGTGAAAAATGTGGCATCAGTTTTGAGGGAACAATGATGACTCAGCACATCTGCAGCAAAATGTTAAAATCTTTGCAACTAAACAAACTTCTCGTTGGCTTCAAAAGCAGAAGTGATAGTGGGAACAATGAAAAAAAAAAAATCAAATATCTGATTATGTTGAAGAGAAAAACAGTGTCTTTGTAACAAGTTATCCTATCAAAATATGTGATTTTAAAAGAGTAGTTTGTAAATGTTCAGTCACCTGTATATCTAGAGGAAACGTTCAGCAGTTTTACCTGTTGGCCCTGATGTTTCCTCATTTGAGTTGGATGACATGTCTCCGTCTGTCTAATTGCAGCTCAGATCAACTTGAAGATGAAACTTCAGAGTACAAGCTTTCAATTCAGCTAAAATAGTTGGTTTTCTCCAACGCTTCCTGCATCAAAAATGCACCTTGCATGGCCTTGCAGGTGGAATGACAGTAAGTCAGCCGAGTCACCAAAAAAAAAAAAACCTGATTTATAAGATATTGTTAAGAGCTGTGAGGTTTCATAGAACTTTTGGGTTCTATGTAACTCCTTCTCATACAAACTACAACAGACTACCTAATAAACATGTTTTGATTTGTAAATTTACTCCACAGCAGTCTACAGAGACTTAACTTTGCTGTTAATGGCAGTCATTTTTTTAAACCGTGAGTGCTTTCCAGATTTTTCCTGAAGTTTGTTGCTACAGTTGCCATGACGATAACCTTTTGGTAGAAAGTTACAAAGGCCTTTCTAGTTTATAGACAAGTCTCTAGTTTACTGTTCATATATATTTTTTATTATCATTTGACAACTACTACAGTTTATCTGTTGGAATATTTTTCATTGAAAGCAGTTTTTTGTAAATTTATCTAAATATATTCCACAAACAATTATGTGGTTTTGGCATTACTTCCTGTTCCAGCTTTTATTTTGACACCAGGACTTCCTGTTTCACCATTCTCAATGATTGGGTCTAAATTCACTCATTACTTTCCTTTTTTTTACTTTATTGAGCAAAATGCAAGTATACAACATGAGATATAATCCAGTATACAATTTACAATCATATCTAATTTACGAATCCGACTCTAAATGAGGGTCCACGCTAAGAGAACCTGCTTATGGAAGGATGGGAGTTTTGTGGGGAGTTTCTCAACATTACAGCTGCAATTCAAAATAGAATTAAAGCCTCCAGAACGGGAGATAATCGGGAGATAATTGTTTTCATCAATCCAAAGCCCTCAGCATTTGTTCAGGAGGTTTGCAGCTGCATCTGCAAAAACTCTCTATGTAATCGTGTAGTTCTACAACCAGACCCCTCCGGCAGCCAGGACCAAGCTCCTGCTCTGGTAGCAGAGGTGGGACCAAGTCATTGTTTTGCAAGTCCCAAGTCAAAAGCACTCAAGTCCCAAGTCGAGTCACAAGTCAACACCAACAAGTCTCAAGTCTCGTCACAAGTCCTACTATTAATGTTTCAAGTCATTTCAAGTCATTTATAAAACAATGTAATATTAATTACACAGATCATGTGTGCTTTTATGAACTGTATTTTGCAAGCATTTTAGCTAAATTCCCACTGAGTTGATGCATCCCCGCCTCAAAAATCCAAAATAATTTATCTATAACAAAAAAGCAGTTAACCACATTTGAAATGTGGTAAGATGGAGACGGCAGGGAACCAGGGTAGTCTGGATATTTAAGGGGTCATACCATGATTTTCTTAAGCCTTTCAGAGTGAACTATATCCATATATATGATCATAGATCACCTTTGGAACACTAAAAAACACATTTATGAAATACTACCAGCTATTTTTTTTAGTTTTTGTCCTATCCGGAAGTAAAACTACTAAATTCCTGACGCTCAGCCTGCTGCTGCGTGTGGCTGCCGCCCTTTTGATTTCATTCTAGAGCCAGCAGTGTGTATTCGTTTTTCCCTCAAAAATAAATATCCATTTTTTTCAAGGATGGATGCACACACCATATATCTGCCCTTAGTAGGCCCAGCCATCGCTACACTTCTTCACAACAAAAATACACTCGACGACTGGGGGGTCTTAAAGGAGTCCCGCGTCTAAAGTAACAAACTGAGCTGGAACTTATTGAAGACAGGACACAACTGGAAGATATACAATACTCTGCATCTAAAATGAAAGTTTTGCTGATCACCACTAGCTCTGTGGAGAAATTGGGTGTTGGTGTGAGACTGGGGGCGGAGCTATCAGAGCAAACTCTTCCTGAAAGTTGTGACATCAGATCTTGAGGACCCACTCGCTTTCGTGGGTGTGGAGGGGCTGCTGCTAAGACCGGAGTTTGTAGAGGATAACTCAGAAATACATGAATGAATCAAAATACCACTTTGGAGTTCTTTATTTTATTCAAAAAATCTACAACTAGAACTCAACAACAGTCCAGACTGCAGCTCGCTTCAACTGTCGGTACCTGTCAGCTGACGGAGGAGTCCCACAAACCAACCAGGCTCTCAAGGACCCCTTCTTAAGATGAATGGTGACCCTGACTTTGGTGTACATCAACAGATTCAAGGAATTCTACCATGTAGGTCAACCCAGCAGTGGAGGTTGGAGTTAATCCAAACACAACTGATCAGAAGTAAAACTTATGTTTGTGATGATTTGGTTTGGGTCTATTCCGGTGACCTTCCTGGCAGAACCCTCTGCATTTACCCGGACTTGGGACCGGCACACAGAGACACTGGATTGTGTCCCTGGTGGTTGCATTATTCTGCCAAAAAATGGCATTTGAAGAAACCAAATGCCATTTTTTGTTGTAGTTTTGTCCTCAGCCTGCTGTCCAGTCTTTTTCTTTTAAATCAAGGCTGCCTACATTAACCTTTTGAAGGGTGTTACGGCTGTGGCCGTATTTGGTTTTGTCTTTCTTTTTGGTGCGGTGTATTTTTGTTTGAGTGGGACTCCTGTGTGTTTGTGGATCTTTGTTTGTGTGTGTCCCACTCTGTGTTTAGTGTTGGCTAGGTTGAGTTAAGTGAAGCTGTAGGGGTGAACTGCCATTTTGTTTAGTAAATCTTTTCTCCTGTTTCTGTTAGTCCAGGGATGTTAGTGTTTGTCTTTCTTTTATCTTTTCTTTTGCAGGTAAGCTCCCTGCGTTGAGTTAGTTGGGGTTTTGTTTGTTATTTTGGCCTTGGTTCACCCTGAAGCCTTTTGCTTCACATTTAGTTATTGTTTTACTGTTTTTGTCTTGTAAATAAATTTGTTACTTTTTATGGAGAGGTATGTGGTGTTTTTGTTACACATTTCTTCTTTAATTTACCTTTATGTTACGCCCCAGAACCCCTAGACTGAATGGGGCGTAACAAAGGGTCCTAGACCTGCCGGAAACAGAGACACTGGATTGTGTCCCTGCTGGTTGTATTATTCTGCCAAAAAATGGCATTTGAAGAAACCAAATGCCATTTTTTGTTTTAGTTTTGTCCTCAGCCTGCTGCCCGGTCTTTTTTTTTTTTTT